>NC_058060.1:26359951-26362451 GCF_020085105.1 Siniperca chuatsi
TGTCTCCAGCTTGTTGCACTTCATGACTCCTTCGAAGTACTGGGATCTGTGCCTGAGGGCCTGCGTGACCGTCACGTCCAGGTTGTTGTAGGTCTTCTCGGCCGCCAGGTTCTGCACAGACGGATCACACTCAGGTTTCCGCTGCTCCTCCGGACAGCGAACACAACGCCAACATTATGTCACCAAACATGTACTCACGATGACGTCGAACTTGGAGTAGATGTCCACCACTTTACCTGCCAACACACACAGGGAGACAGCACGTTCATACGGCCCTCACACACCAAGTCGCATCTTAACTGTGCCGTCGCCGACGGTTACCGTTGTGGTCGACGACGGGCAGGGCGGACACGCGGCGGTGCGTGAAGACGGACAGCGCGGTGATGAGCGGCGTGTCGGGGTGGATGTAGGCGATGTTGGCGTACGTCCCCACAGCCAGCTCCTCCAGAGTCTGCTTCATGAAGGCCGGCATGGGCATCTCACACACCTGACACACACACACACGCACACACGCACACACACACGCACACACACACACACACGCACACACACACACATTTACAAACCAGCAGAAAATTAGCACTAAACATTAGCTAGCAGTAGCGTTGAGTGAGTGACTTTATGTGTGTTAACTTAATGAATCGGTTGACAGCGAAGCTTCAGTGTGAGTCCTCACGACATCATGTGACCGGTGGAAGAACAGAACAAGAGACATCGTAGAAAAGGTTTCAGTCGTGGTCGTCTGGACGCTGTTTTCAGAATCAAGACGTTTCGGCTCCCATCCGGAAGTCATTCTCAACTGTGAAAATGGTCTGAGAACTCAGAAATTTAAGCTACTCTGTGTTGCTTAAGCCCCGCCCTCAGGGAGGAGTCTACCTGAGTATCTGTTGATTACCTGCCTAGTTTCACCTGAAACTGACCTAATAGTTTCCATGATGGCCCAGTAATCAGTAATCAGGCCTATTGTTTTCTGGCTGCACCTCCCTCATCACTGTTAAGTACCTGATTAGCATGTGATTGGCTTGACCACGGTGTTAACACACTGTGATAGACTTTGGGCAGATTGAATCTCAGACCACCATTTCTGTTCAAAGAGGGGTTTTCTTTTTTCCCAAAAATGGCTTCTTTGACTCCTCTTTCAAACCAACTCTTCTCTCTACTGAGACTCTCCACCTCACTGTCTTCAAATGTGCGGTTTGTAGCTTTTAGATGCAAACGCACGGCGCTCTGCGATCCCGAGTTAGCGTGTCGTCTGTGCCGGATGGGAGCCGAAACGTCTTGATTCTGAAAACAGCGTCCAGACGACTGAAACCTTTTCTACAATGGAAGATCTGCTCTGAGATCTGCCGCCTCTGAGCTTAGGAAGCTGGTCTTTTACTTGTAGTCCTAAAACCAGGACCAAACTGCGTCGGTGTGAGTTGGGCCGGACAGGCGGACAGACCCGGGGCTCAGCGGCCCCCCCTCCTGCTGTGGGACATGAAGACCTGCTGAAGACTCACAAAGAGCTGCAGGAACTTGAGGATCCTCTTGTGGGTCAGGATGTAGAGGGCGTTCCCGCTGACCGGATCGATGACAGGAAGTCGATGGATCTTATTCTTTATCAGCGAGTACGGCTTCAAATACACTGGGGAGGAGGGAGGGAGGAGGAGGAGAGGAGGGGAGGAGAGGAGGGAGAGGAGAGGAGGGGAGGAGAGAGGAGAGGAGGAGAGAGAGAGAGGGGGAGGAGGAGAGAGGAGGAGGAGAGAGGAGGGAGGAGAGGAGGAGGGAGGAGAGGGGAGAGGGAGAGGAGAGGAGGGGAGAGGGGAAAGACTTCATGACTTTAGAGTTACAGGAATATTTGTTCAATACTGTTTGGATGCTGCTTGTATTCTTTTCCTCCTCCTCCCCTCCTCCTCTCTTCCTCTCCTCCTCCTCTCTCCTCCTCTCTCCTCCTCTCTCCTCCTCCCTCTCTCTCCTCCTCCTCCTCTCCTCCTCCTCCTCCTCTCTCCTCTCCTCCTCCTCCTCTCTCTCCTCTCCTCTCCTCCTCTCCTCCTCCTCCTCCTCCCTCCTCCTCTCTCTCTCCTCCTCTCCTCCTCCTCCTCCCTCCTCTCCTCCTCCTCCCCCTCCTCCTCTCCTCCTCTCCTCTCCTCTCCTCTCTCCTCTCCTCCTCTCTCCTCTCTCCTCCTCCTCTCCCCTCTCTCCTCCTCCTCCTCTCCTCCTCCTCCTCTCTCCCTCCTCCTCCTCCTCCTCCTCCTCTCTCTCTCTCCTCCTCCTCCTCCTCCTCCTCCTCTCTCTCCTCCTCCTCCTCTCCTCCTCTCCTCCTCCTCCTCCCTCCTCCTCCTCCTCCTCCTCCTCCTCTCTCCTCCTCCTCCTCTCCTCCTCCTCCTCTCCTCCTCTCTCCTCCTCCCCTCTCCTCCTCCTCCTCCTCTCTCTCTCTCCTCCTCTCTCCTCTCTCCTCCTCCTCCTCCTCTCCTCCTCCTCCTCTCCTCTCTCCTCCCTCCTCCTCTCTCTCCTCCTCCTC
>NC_058060.1:26367451-26379951 GCF_020085105.1 Siniperca chuatsi
AGATGAAGGTGCAAGGTGAGTAAAACCCGTCAGAAAGGGGACGTTGGCTCCTCCTGCTCCTCCTGCTCCTCCTGCTCTGAAGCGAATCGCTGTAATAATCCATGAAGTCATTAAATATAACAGGTAAGCCCCGGCTGCAGCACGAGGGGGGTCTGAGACGTGAACTGAATCTATTTAAAGGTGCCCGGTGTTACGCATCATTTGGTAATCAGGTAATAACGCCTCCATCTGTTAATACAGCGGTTGTGACCGCAGCCGATCGTTACATTTACCTGCTATCGTTAATATGATGAAGTGACGGCGTCTTGAATGTTAATCTGACGACGTGAGAGCGATTTTGGGGATAAAAGCGCACATTTTGGAAGCGCGTTCGCGCGCTGCGGCTACACGACTGATGAAATGTTGGTGACGTTAGCTAGCACCGACCTGACGGGCGCCGTTCATCAAACGCTGCTCCCCGCGCCTCCTCGCGCTGATGTCGAGCTCTGGACTTTTCACCGGGAATCAGGAAAATCCTCACGGCTCCATCTTGTGTCTCTGCCCGGCTGGAAGGCTCCTATCTGCCGGTAAACAACCGCCTTCTGTCGGTAAAGATCGCCGCCGTCCGCCGCTCGGTTTCTGGTTAAACAGCAGCCGCGACCACCGGAGCCGCGGCAGCTAACAAGCTAACAGAGCTAACGCGCTGCACTTCCGGTTCGAGACTTCACAACAAAAGCATACCTGTTGCGATGCTTTAAATGGTTTAAACAAAATGCTGGAGGAAGTACTCAGGTCCTTTACTGCAGTGAAAGTACAAGTACACACAGTACTGCAGTGAAAGTACTAACACACTCTGTGAAACACTCTGCTGCAGTGAAAGTGTGAGAGTGTGATCAGGAAAAAGCCCTTAAAGCATTAAAGCAGTGCAGCGTCCCTGTGGCTGCTGTGCTGTTATATATTCTATCATCAGGTTATTATTCCTCGTGCATTAATGTAAAGCAGGATGTTGCTGCTGCAGCTGGTGGAGCTGGAGCTCATGTTGTCGTCGTGTCCGACCGACGGTCCGAAGCTCGACGTTATTAACAAACATCACAGTTATTACAGTCGTTCAGAGGAAAAGCAGCAGATCTGCAGCCAGGAAGGGATTTACAGGAGAAACTGTTGGAGTTTCATTTCTAACAAAACTCCTCATGTTTTAATGTGAAAAGTAACTGAAGCCGTCAGAGAAACGCAGTGAAAGCCCAGTATTTCCCTCTGATGTGGACTGAAGTGCAGTACTCGTGTACTCCTGTGTACTCGTGTGTACTCGTGAGTACTCGTGAGTACTCGTGAGTACTCGTAAGTACTCGTGTGTACTCGTGAGTACTCGTGAGTACTCGTGTGTACTCGTGTGTACTCCTGAGTACTCGTGAGTACTCGTGTGTACTCGTGAGTACTCGTGTGTACTCTTGAGTACTCGTGAGTACTCGTGAGTACTCGTGTGTACTCGTGAGTACTCGTGAGTACTCGTGAGTACTCGTGTGTACTCGTGTGTACTCTTGAGTACTCGTGTGTACTCGTGTGTACTCGTGTGTACTCAGGTGCTGAGTACTGTGTGTACTCGTGAGTACTCGTAAGTACTCGTGTGTACTCGTGAGTACTCGTGAAGTACTCGTGTGTACTCGTGTGTACTCGTGTGTACTCGTGAGTACTCGTGTGTACTCTTGAGTACTCGTGAGTACTCGTGAGTACTCGTGTGTACTCGTGTGTACTCTTGAGTACTGCGTGTGTGTACTCGTGTGTACTCGTGAGTACTCGTGTGTGAGTGACGTGTGTGCATTGCGTGTGTACTCTTGAGTACTCGTGAGTACTCGTGAGTACTCGTGTGTACTCGTGTGTACTCTTGAGTACTCGTGTGTACTCGTGAGTACTCGTGTGTACTCATGTGTACTCGTGAGTACTCTTGAGTACTCGTGTGTACTCGTGTGTACTCTTGAGTACTCGTGTGTACTCTCCACGCCGGCATTAGATGAAACGCTCTGAGCTCAGTGAAAGAGGACAGAATAAAGCTGCTGCGTTCAAATCGAGAAACAATGACTCTGGATTTACGACTCAGTTAATAAAAACCGCGTAAACATTAGAATTATTTTTGAATCGTTTTATTTCCTCTATCGTGATCATATCATTTCACTTGTTGTTTTATTCATTTCACTGAACATCCTTGTGTTGCATAATAATAAATAAATGACCTTGTGTATTTGTCACAACGCTCTGTTGTTGTTTCCTGTTTCTGACAGGAAAGACGCTGTACGTTTCATTACTGCAGTTTTATTGTGTTTTATGTTGTATTTGCTTTTCCCACCTGTTGTTTTATTGATTATGCTTTTGTTCTTAGTGTTTTCATGCTTCCCTATATAAATAAAGTTTATTATCACTATTATTATTAATCATTTCTCTTTAATTTAATTAACATTCATGCCATAAAACTACAACTACCTTCTGTCGTGTTATTTTTTAATGTTTCTTTGGTAACTTTTTATTTTCATGATTGAACGTCTTATTTTGAAAGCACAGTTTCCGGTCCCGTTGTCGTTGCCTGTGCATACTTGACGCTGCTTGTCTCCGGCCCAGGCTCCGAGCGTGAGCGGAAACAGCCGGTCGGAGCCGAACACAGCCGAGCTTCAGTGTGTTGTGATGTGAGCGTTTTTCTCGGTTTCAGCGGGAAATTTCGGACGTTTTAAACGTTTATCGGTAAGTGTCACGTTTTGTTTTAACGCAGCAGAAATGACTTGTTGATGTGAACGTTGCAGACAGTGTGAGCATCAGAAGCATGAAATTACTGCTGAGTCAGCGCGTTAATCATCAGTAATTAACAGTGAATGCAGCAGACAGGAGCCGCTCTGCCTGCGGATAACGAAGGTGTGAATGTGGATCCGCTGACTGAGCCGAGCACCATTTCATGAGATAACTACGCTCCTCCGGCTGACAGGAAGTGGAACTAGACTCAACTTTCGCTGCGACGCGACATCGTCCGTCGAGACGCTGCACTGACCAATCACACGCCGCTGTTTTTTGCTTTTTGCAAAGATAAAACGTCGGCGGCTCGCATCACGACAACAAGCTGCCAACAAACATGGAGGATCATTAAACGCTCCTCACTCACCAGCCTCCCGACAGGAAGAGGCGGAGCCAGAGGAGGCGGAGGGAAGCAGGAGGAGGAGGAGGAGGAGGAGTGTTGTCCGGTGTCGGGAGGGGAGGAGAAGGAGCGCAGCCTCCTGGTCTCCGGACGCCTCGGCTCCGTCAGGTACGTCTCCATATGGAAAACACTCACCTCCTCCTGCTGGGGCAGAGAGGGAGGGGTGGGAGGAGGGGGGGAGGAGAGGCTGTGGGCTGGGAGGAAGAGGAGGGGGGAGGAGACGGAGAGGGAGGGGAGAAGACAGAGGAGGAGAGAGTCAGTATGAGTTTAAAATACACACACACACACACACACACAGTAACACACACACACAGTGATGACAGTCTATATTTAGCCGCTGTGATGTCAGTCCTGTGATGTCAGTCCTGTGATGTCAGTCCTGTGATGTCAGTCCTGTGATGTCAGTCCTGTGACAGCTGGTCGGTGATAATAGAAATACTAATAATAAAAACGATGCAAGGATGCACGTTGGCGCATGCGCACTTTCAAAGTGTTTCTTTCGTTTTCAGAAACACTTTGAAGATGCGCATGCGCCAGCCCGCATGCTGCCTGTTGCCGTAGCTCCGTCTCGTCGTCTTACTTTTTCCAACTTTCCTTTTTCTTCCAAACTTGAGTAACTTGTGTGTAAGTGTAATTTAAACTACGCTCTTTGCGAAAATGAGGGTAGAAAGTGTTTTTGTACTTTTTTTCGCCCAGGACTACCGATGTCCCCACTGAGATCTGGAGGAGGACACACCGAGGATGCAGAGGTGGAACGAAGCGGCGAGGGAAGAGAGAGGGGTGCAGACAAAAGAGACTTAAGAATAAGAGATTTAAGCCGTGTCTGCCTTCTCTCGTCATGGGCAACGTGAGATCGCTGGCGAATAAAATGGACGAGCTAACGGCGTTAGCCCGGAGTCAGACGGAGTCCCGTGAGTGTAGCTTGATGTGCTTCTCAGAGACATGGCTACACCAGGATATCCTGGATCATAACGTTTCCATCGACGGCTTTCAGACTGTTCGGGCCGACAGGGATCACACCGGGAGCGGTAAGCGGAAAGGCGGTGGGCTTGCTGTTCTGGTTAACAACAGATGGTGTAACCCTGGTCACGTTACCATCAAGCAGAGTATCTGTAGCCCGGACATTGAACTGTTAGCTGTGGGACTCCGGCCATATTACCTGCCACGTGAATTTTCACATGCCATTGTTGTGGCTGTTTACATCCCCCCCTCTGCTAACCCGGCATCGGCGTGCAACGCCATTCACACCGCCATAGCACATCTCCAGACTCAAAACCCGAGTGCACTTATATTATTCTCGGGTGACTTCAACCATGTCAGTGTTTCAACAACACTGACTAATTTCACCCAGTATGTGAGCTGTCCTACTAGAGAGGAGAGGACACTGGACCTGCAGTATGCCAACGTTAAGGACGCATACAGCTCTTCCCCCCTCCCCCCTCTGGGTAGGTCAGACCACAACCTGGTCTACCTCAAACCCTGCTATGTGCCTCTGGTTAAAAGGCAGCCCGCGACCACAAGGACAGTGAGGAGATGGTCAGGGGAGGCCTATGAGACACTGCAGGAATGTTTTGAGGTGACAAACTGGGATGCACTCTGTGAGCCTCATGGAGAGGACACTGACGGCTCACTGAGTGCATCACTGGCTACATTAACTTCTGTGTGGACTGCAATGTCCCAACCAAGATGGTCCATTGTTATCCAAATAACAAACCGTGGGTAACAAAGGACATCAAGGACATCCTGAATGCCAAGAGGAGGGCCTTTACGGATGGTAATAGGGAGGAGGTGAGGGCAATCCAGGCCGATCTGAAGGTGAAGATCAGGGAGGCCAAGGAGAAGTACAGGAGGAAGCTGGAGCAGAAACTCCAGCAGAACAACATGAGGGAGGTCTGGAGCGGCATGAAGACCATCACTGGCTTCAGACCGACTGGCAGCAGAGGAGTTGATGGCAGCTCGGACAGGGCCAACGAACTGAATCTGTTCTTTAACAGATTCGACAGACCGGCTCCTGCTCATCCTGCTCCTGCTAACTCAGCTGCTGTCTGCCCTCAGACTCCTCTGAGTCCACTGCCCCCCCCTCCCCATCAGGCTAACGGCCCTCTCCAGACCGACGACTCCCCCCTCCCCCACCTGTAACTTCTGCTGTGTGCCTGACTGCTGACCAGGTGAGAGGACAGCTGATGAAGCTCCACTCAAACAAGGCTGCAGGCCCCGATGGCGTTAGCCCCGGGGTGCTAAAAGCCTGTGCCCCCCAGCTATGTGGAGTCCTTCAACATGTCTTCAACCTGAGCCTGAGTCTCCAGAGGGTCCCTGTTCTGTGGAAGACATCTTGCCTCGTTCCTGTGCCGAAGACACCACGTTCCAGTGGCTCCAAGGACTACAGACCAGTGGCACTGACCTCCCACATAATGAAGACCCTGGAGAGACTAGTGCTGGAACAGCTGCAGCCCATGGTCAGACCCCTCCTGGACCCCCTTCAGTTCGCCTACCAGCCCCGGCTGGGAGTTGAGGACGCCATCATCTTCCTGCATAACCGCATCCACACCCACCTGGACAGGCCGGCAAGCACGGTGAGGATCATGTTTTTTGACTTCTCCAGTGCTTTCAACACCATCCGGCCAACCCTGCTGGGAGAGAAGCTGGCAGCGATGCAGGTGGAGGCCCCCCTCGTGTCCTGGATTGTGGACTACCTGACTGGCAGACCACAGCACGTGCGCCTGCAGCACTGTGTATCGGACAGCGTGGTCAGCAACACTGGGGCCCCTCAGGGGACTGTCCTCTCTCCCTTCCTCTTCACCATCTACACCACGGACTTCAGCCACCACACAGAGTCCTGCCACCTTCAGAAGTTTTCTGATGACTCTGCTGTGGTGGGATGTATCAGCGGTGGTGATGAGACTGAGTACAGGGCTGTGGTGGGGAACTTTGTCTCATGGTGTGAGCAGAACCATCTGCAGCTCAATGTGACAAAGTCTAAGGAGCTGGTTGTGGCTCTACAGAGGGCCAAGGCACCAGTGACCCCGGTTTCCATCCAGGGGGTCAGTGTGGGCATTGTAGAGGACTACAAGTACCTGGGAGTACACTTAGACAATAAACTGGACTGGGCCAAGAACACTCAAGCTGTTTACATGAAGGGCCAGAGCCGCCTCTGTTTCCTGAGGAGGCTGAGGTCCTTCAACATCTGCCGGACAATGCTGAGGATGTTTTGTGAGTCTGTGGTGGCCGGTGCTGTCCTGTATGCTGTTGCATGCTGGGGCAGCAGGCTGAGGGTAGCGGACGCCAACAGACTCAACAAACTGATCCTTAAGGCCGGTGGCATTGTGGGGGTGCCTGTGGCCATCAGACTCTTTAACTCCTCCCTCTAAGTGTCAGTCTGTATGACCCGAAGTCACAACTGGACATTGATCATCAACATCTCTGCAATACTTGAATAATTGTGCAATATTCTGTGTACTACTCCCGTGCAATATTTAGGTTTTTTCCTATTTATTATTCATACCTCCATTACTGCTTATTACTTATATTATTACATTGCATTTATACCGTATTATCATCATCAACCGGTAAACCCACTTGGTACCTCACACTTATTTTATTTTATACTTATACCCACTTGGTACTTAATTTATTTTCTGACCTGTTTTTTATAGTTTTTATAGTGTATTGTATTATATTTATTTTTTTGCTAGTACTTTCTCCTGTGTGCACTGACGTAAAGACGAGCTGCTGTAACAAAGAGTTTCCCTTCGGGGATCAATAAAGTGTTTCTGATTCTGATTCTGAAACTCGCGCTTGTGTTTCCTGTGAAGGATGAAAGTTGAAGGTTTTTCCTTGAGCTCCGTCAGGATCCATGTTTCTAACCAGGAAATACGTTTGGAAAAGCCACACAGACGCATCTTCTGTCATTTACACGAAGACGTGTGACGAAATAAATAAACCAGATTACTGTAAGAACTCGTGCAGTTGTTATCAGACTGGTTGGAGGCAGCAGAGCAAACTGAAAACACCACAGTGACGTATTCTCAGCTTATAAAGCAGTTCTGTCTAACGTGTTAGCTGCAGAGTCACATGACGCTTCATCGGGAGGCGTGTCTGTGTCTCCTGATGGACGTCAGTCCGGTCTTCTCTCTGTCAGCTCTGTGTTTGGTCTCCAGCAGCTGCTGAGGGAAACATCTGGCTCTTTAGCTGCTAGATGCTCCGCTATGTTCAGCAGCTGCTGAGGGAAACATCTGGCTCTTTAGCAGCTAGATGCTCCGCTATGTTCAGCAGCTGCTGTCTGACTGCGTTCAGAGAAACTTGAACATCAGCAGTCATTGGGTTCATTATCAGATAAGTTTGGAAACAAAGAAACAGAGCAACTGATGCAAAACTACTATCAAACCCCCTGTCTCTCTGTCTGTCTGTCTGTCTGCCTGCCTGTCTGCCTGCCTGTCTGCCTGCCTGTCTGTCTGTCTGTCTGTCTGCCTGCCTGTCTGCCTGCCTGTCTGTCTGTCTGCCTGCCTGTCTGCCTGCCTGTCTGCCTGCCTGTCTGTCTGTCTGTCTGCCTGCCTGCCTGTCTGTCTGCCTGCCTGTCTGTCTGTCTGTCTGCCTGCCTGTCTGCCTGCCTGTCTGTCTGTCTGTCTGTCTGTCTGCCTGTCTGTCTGTCTGTTTTGTCAGATCATGTCGTGTTTGTGGACAAAGTTTGAAAAATGTGAATGTCGGCAACAAACCCAGACGCAACAATAGAGAACAGTAAGTACAGACTGTGTGTGTGTGTGTGTGTGTGTGTGTGTGTGTGTGTGTGTGTGTTTAATAATGTAGGTTACCTTGTACCTCTCTCTCTAATACACGAACAAACAGCCAGAAACACACACCAATCTGCGTAGTGTGGGATCACGAACGACAGCACTTTAACAGATTAGAGGGGAGTGACTCTCTCACACACGCACACACTCACACACACACTCACACACACACACACACTCACACACACACACACACTCACACACACACACACACACACACACACACACACACACACACACACACACACACACACACACACACACACACACACACACACACACACACACACACACACACACATGCACTCACACTCACACACACACACACACAGCACAGTAGAATTAATACTCTGTGAGGACCGTCCGGTCACCAAACCTCTTTCTCAGACTCTCAACTCATTTTCACATTTTTGAACTAAAACACCACTAAACTAAATTCATTTCCCACAATGCACCTGGCTAGTGTCTTTGTGCAGAGGGAGGAGCTTTCGCTGCAGTTACAGCTGCATCAGCATGCAACTCTCCAGCCTGATGACATCACTGTGACATCACTGTGACTTCATCAGCGCTGAGATTAAAGATTTACGTCTCCAGCGGGAACCAATGGGCTCGGAGCTGAGAGCCACAGACAGGAAGTCAGACGGCGCTGAGAGACGGACGGACATGTTGGTTTGACAGTAAGAAAAACAGAATAACAATAATAAGCTTCCTTTGTGGGCTGAGACAGTCCTCCTCCTCCTCCTCCTCCTCCTCCTCCTCCTCACACGCAGAATCCTTCACACACCCGGTGGATTAAGAATTTAAAAATACCACCAAGGTTAAAACAAATTCTTTTGTCTTAAACCACAACAGCAGAAACAAGGTTTCCCACAGGATCCGTGAGCGTTCGACCTTCGTAGCATTATGTGGGGAAACCTTTAACGGTAACGCTGAATTATCATCCAGCGAAACGTGATGTTTAGCATCCTGACAGAGTTGAATTTGTAAGAAAACTGCTGGGTGTTTCCAGCCTGTGATTACAGCGAGCTGGTATTCAGTGGCATTAATCTAATCACACAAACAGTGATTACAGGTTTAGTTTTGGTGGGAAGAGCAGGCCTGCTGCGGTGGAATGACGCACGCTGACACCCTGAGCACGGCTCCACCTGTGCAGCGATGACAGGGGGGCATTTGCTTTTTCGCCTGAACTCTTTGTTCCTGCACTCAGCCGGTGAAGCTGCCAGCACGTCGCGCTGCGTGGAGAGGAGTGCTGCGTGCACAGACGGCAAAGCCACAAAGGCTGTGACAGCAGGCTCTAAAGCTGTGATGTGACATGTGTCGAAAGCTCCGCAGCAGCTACTAAATGGACCTTGCGCTGAAAGTGTTTTCTCAGCTGCTGTTCACAAAGTCAAGCATGAACTTGGAACGTCGGCTTTTAATCCAACATTCGCCAGAAGTCGTTAAGTGCTTTATAAGTGCTCAGAAAAATGGCGATTTGAACATCTGCAATTCCCAAACAACTGGGTAACTCCATGTACTGATGAAGATCATGTGACATGACTGAAAGCTCCAAAACAGCTGCTACATGGAGGGTGTAGTAAGCTTGTTGTCTCACACGCTTGGGTGAGGTTTGTTGCTAAATGGGTGGCAGTTGCTAGGTTGCTAAAGTGTTTATTGGCAGTGTTTCTGGATGGTTGCTAATGTGTTGCTAGGTGGTTGTTAGGGTCTTTGAGTTGGTTGTGGATCCTAGATGCACGGCAGGTTGTTGTTGCTGTATCTGAGACAGTCAACCAGTCCTCCAACCCAAACGACCACACAGGTCGTTTGTTCCTACGACCCACAGGAGCGTCTCCTAAAGTAGCGCCCCTAGCTGAGGACGCGCTGCAAGCACACGTTACGTAAATCATGTGACATAAGTCACGTGACGTTAAACACGTGGTTAACGTGGTGAAACTGTCGCAGTTGGTTAGTTTTAGGAAAAGCTCAGGGTTCGGGTTCAGATAAGTACGTCACGTAAGTCACAGTTAAGGTAAAACTTTAAATAAGTCGACGATGACTTTTGGTTTCACACGGGACACGAACCCCTTTATTGTGTCATCCATCCATCGGTGTTGCTAGGTAGCCGTTAGTGTTTGAGGTGGTTGCTATGGTGATTGTGCATGGTTGCTAGTGTGTAGCGTATCTATATTAGTCTCAGACCAAACAAACTACCAGTGAAGTGTTCTTGTAGTCTCTTTGCTTACTATTGTCCAGAGGGCCGATGGGTTCGGACCTCCCCCGGGTCATCGGTCTGAACTCGTCTCCCTGCCTCCTGTCCGTCTGTCCGTCCCCCTCCTCGCTGCAGGACGTCCTGCGTCCCGTCCGCCTCTGCAGCAGCTCCCTCCTCTTCCTGTTGGACAGAGGAAGCAGCTGGACGTGCAGGATCCCGCAGGGCTCCGACCGCCGCCGCAGCGTCCGTCTGTCCGCCTCCCTCTGCCTCCTGTCCGCCTGTCCTCCGGCTCTGTCCTCCGCCATGATCCATGAAGCGGACTTCCTCCTTTCTTTCCCTCTGCCCGTCTCTGTCCTCTTCCTGTCTTCCTCCTCCTCCACGCTGGGTTCAGACCTCCTGCGTTCCTTCTTCCTCTCGCTCTTCTTCTCCTCCCTCTTTTCGTCTTCCTCCATCTGTCCGCAGGGTTCAGACTTCCTCCTCAGCATACGTCTGTGTGTCTGTCTGTCTCTCCTGTCTGTTTGCCTTTCCTCTTCCTCCTCTTCCTCCTCTCCTCCCCCGTACGGTTCGCTCCTCCTCCTCCCCGTCCATCTCTCCTTCTCCTTCCACTTCCTCAGCATCAGGCTGCTCAGACGCTTCATCGCCATGAAATCAGTTCATTCAGAAAACCACGAAACGAGATGAAACTAAATGAAAATAAAACAAAAAGTAAAAGCCTTAAAATTATACTGAGTACGAAATAACACAATCTTCCATTTAGAAAAGAAAATGTTCATTTCTAAGCAATAAAACACGCCGTTCCTACGCTGTTACGGCAGCTTACAGTGTGTGGCTAATGCTAGCTAATGCTGAGCCAGTTTGCCGGCTTCGCGTCTGTTTTAGCATCCGTTGATATCGTTCCGACCACGGCCACGTGCTGCTGTTTGGCAAAAGTTACAAACCAATCGCATAAAGTTGCTTAAACTAAACAAATTAAGATAAATTTAACAAATTAAAACAAACAAACCAAACTAAATCAAACTAAACTGCAATAAAGTAAAGTAAAAACATTTGACTGAACTAATTAAATGAAACAATTAAACAAATGACTATTAACAAACTCATTTAAAATAAACCAATAAATCCGTTTATTCTGAGAAGAAACGAACTAAAGATGAATCGTCAGCTCATCAGAGCCTTTACGTCCCGAAGCAAAATAAACGTCATTCTCTCAACAGATTTAAATTAGCGATTCAACTAAACCAAACTAAAGTGAACAGAAAGAACAACGTCAGAGAAATCAAATTAACGATAAAAAATAATCAACAAAACTAAAGTTACGATCCAAATCTGTTTTTGAGCTTAAATAAGAAATCACAGAAACATTAAAGTTCACATGTGTGACCGTGTCCTGGTGCCCAGCTGCGAAGAATCCACTCCAGCTCATTAAAATAACAGTTCCCGGGCTGGTCAGCTGCGAGCCAGCGAGGCGGTCCTGAGAGAAAACCTCTTCTGATCGACTGAACGGGTTTTAATAAATTAAGTCTCACTGATCTCGACCAGAGGAGCAAACAGACCTGAGCTGCTCCGACCATCAGCGCCGACTCAGGGACGTGAAAACCAGCTGCAGTCCGTCCTCAAAACCCTGTCCTACATCCACTGTGGTCTTCAGTGCAGACAGACAGACAGACAGACGGGTGAACTGACAGTAAAAAGTCTGTTGAAGTGTTTGTCCAGCAGCAGAGTCTCTGAGTGTTTCAGCCCTGCAGAGTATCACAGTTCACTCCCTGTGTTTATGGTCCTGTGTGTGTGTGTGTGTGTGTGTGTGTGTGTGTGTGTGTGTGTGTGTGTGTGTGTGTGTGTGTGTGTGTGTGTGTGTGTGTGTGTGTGTTGTTGCCCATGTTAGCCACGCCTCCCTCTCCCGTCTACACTGCATAAAATGTAGAAACTAATGTCAGCTGCTTTTAAAAGCTTCTTTCTCTCGGTTTGGGTTCAGACTGAGTTCAGACTACCTGAGTTCATTCACTGATCTGTTCCTCAAACCGGACTTCACTGGTACCTGATGGGTGATTCACAGAACAGAAGCCGCTCGGCTTATTGTGTTACAGACAATGGGAAGTTCGTGTGAGGTGTTGCCGTTAGTTACCTGTCCCCTAGGTAACCATGTCAGTGCACACACAGACTCAAACACTGGGACAGTGCAACCTTCTCTGTGCGTCTACAGGGCGCCATGTTTACCTGACGGCGAGGGGCGGGACCTGATGTCGAGAGCCAATCACGCTGGTTTTAACTCCCACAGAAACAGAAAGAGAGGCGTCTGCTGGCGGCTGATGACAACGTGCACAAAACAAACGGTGACACGGGAAATGAACGACTTCCTCGTGTGTCGGCTACA
>NC_058060.1:26384951-26425204 GCF_020085105.1 Siniperca chuatsi
GTCAGGTGTGTGTACCTGCGTGGAGACTTGGGTGGTGAGTCCTGCTGGGGGGGTCCAGCCTGGAAGGGGAAGATGGTTTTGGGGGAGCTGGGACTCATCTTGGAGCTGGAGGTCCTGGGCGGAGCGGAGCGGGGGCTGGAGGGCCGGCTGAATGGAGCCCGATGGAAGAAGCTCCTGGTGGGGCTGGCAGAGCGGCAGGGAGCCTCCCCCTGCAGGACAAGAGGACCCAAAGCAGCTGCGGGTTAGCTGCTGTTCAAGTCGCGTCACGTTTAACATAATGTAGCGAGACATTTATCTTACCTGTATGGTGCAACCAGCACCACACGGACAACTTAAAAACATAATGCGGAGGCATAAAAGACACATAAAAGACACAAAAAACCTGTCTCACTAGCTGGCTTTCATCAAGCCAGCTAGCTGGACCAACATAGACTTACCTGGTCTTTGTTCCCTTGAAGGTTGGCTTTGTTGAAATCGGAGAAATTCGGACGGGAAATTCGCAACGGGAAATGTACGCAACGCAACGTCGAACGGTTTTTGTTGTTTTGTTTTGTTTTTCGAGTTTTGTTTTTGTTTGAACACACACACATTTATCACATACCTTGTGCTGTCTGAGCCGGGGTTTGAGCCCACGTCTCCACGTCGCTGGTCGGCGTCCTTCCCAACTGGACCATCTTCAGCGCTGAGAGTTTCAGACAACCAGAGAGACAAAGTAGATCAGACTGAGGGAGGAACCTGCAGAAGCTTCACCTCCATCAGTCCAGAGAGAGAAATCTTTGGACGGATGGACTCTCTGGCTTTTGAGTTTCTAATCATTTTGTTGTTGAGCTGCTTGTCTCATCATTTACAAGTAAAACAAGATCCATCAGTCCTGTTGGCCCTGATGGTCTAGTGGTTAGGACTCCAGTCTTCCACCCAGGTGGTTTGGGTTCAAGCACAGGTTTTGGAGAAGATTTGTATCCTTCTTTTTTTTTTTTTATTCCAAGAGATGAAGAAAGATTTGAATCCACAACTTCTCTGTTACCAAACCTACTTCTGAACCAGCGGAGACCAGAACTTTCTGAGCTACATCAGATCAGAAGATAATTACATTTGGAGTTCAGAAGAGAAAGAAGATCAGACTGAAGGAAGAATCTGCAGAAATTAACCTCCATCAGCCTGCAAACTTTACAAAAAGTCCAAACATGATGAGCAGAATGACCTGGATCCTGGATCAGGTCTATTACTGCACCGGCTGTAGCTAAAAGCTTCCATGTGGACCCTGGTGGGAGCTGTCAGTGATGTGCAGGCTCATGCGGGAATCAACAGTCAACAGATTGTGGAAGCTCTCTGCTTCCTGTTGGGTCAAATGGTCTAGTGGTGAAGACGTCTGGGTTTCACACAGGAGAACTGGGTTCAAGTCCATGTTTGGGAAGAGATCATCTAACTGTTCATGTTTCCTTTTTAACAAAGGATGAAAAGCGGATTTGAATCCACAACTCCTCTGTTCTCAAACCTGCTTCTGAACCAGAACTGCTATTTAAGAAAAATTGCGCCCAAGACAGGATTTGGACCCACAGCCTCTGATAGTTTGATGTGGAGGTCAGATGAGAACTCAAGACAAAAAAAACTATATTAAAACTTAAAAGAACAAAGTTCAATGTTGGCATAGCATGGAAATGCTGCTCTTTGTTGTCTCATATGGTCTGGTGGTCAGAACAGAGGAGTTGTGGATTCAAATCCTCTTTTCATCCTTTGTTAAAAAGGAAACATGAACAGTTAGATCATCTCTCCCCAAACATGGACTTGAACCCAGTTCTCCTGTGTGAAAACCAGAAGCCCTCACCACTAGAAGACCCCAGGAGACAACAATCACTAGAGCTACCATTCTGTTCCAGGATCCAGGTCATTCTGCTCATCATGTTTGGACTTTTTGTAAAGTTTGCAGGTTGATGAAGGTTAATATCTGCAGATTCTTCCTTCAGTCTGATCTTCTTTCTCTTCTGCTTCTCTGAACTCCAAATGTAATTATCTTCTGATCTGATGTAGCTCAGAAAGTTCTGGTCTCCGCTGGTTCAGAAGTAGGTTTGGTAACAGAGAAGTTGTGGATTCAAATCTTTCTTCATCTCTTGGAATAAAAAAAAAAGAAGGACACAAATCTTCTCCAAAACCTGTGCTTGAACCCAAACCACCTGGGTGGAAGACGGGAGTCCTAACCGCTAGACCATCAGGGCCAACAGGACTGGTGGATCTTGTTTTACTTGTAAATGATGAGACAAGCAGCTCAACAACAAAATGATTAGAAACTCAAAAGCCAGAGAGTCCATCCGTCCAAAGATTTCTCTCTCTGGACTGATGGAGGTGAAGCTTCTGCAGGTTCCTCCCTCAGTCTGATCTACTTTGTTTCTCTGGTTGTCTGAAACTCTCAGCGCTGAAGATGGTCCAGTTGGGAAGGACGCCGACCAGCGACGTGGAGACGTGGGCTCAAACCCCGGCTCAGACAGCACAAGGTATGTGATAAATGTGTGTGTGTGTGTTCAAACAAAACTCTAAAAACAAAACAACAAAAACCGTTCGACGTTGCATTGCGTACATTTCCCGTCGCGAATTTCCCGTCCGAATTTCTCCGATTTCAACAAAGCCGACCTTCAAGGGAACAAAGACCAGGTAAGTCCATGTGGGTCCAGCTAGCTGGCTTGATGAAAGCCAGCTAGTGAGACAGGTTTTTGTGTCTCAGCTAGCTGGCTTGATGAAAGCCAGCTAGTGAGACAGGTTTTTGTGTCTCACTACATTATGTAAATGATTTTTATGCCTCCGCATTATGTTTTTGGGTTGTCCGTGTGGTGCTGGTTGCACCATACAGGTAAGATACAACTTTATAAGTTAAGATAGAACCGTCCTGAGCAGGTAGCAGTTACTCATTATGAAGCGTTTCATTGATTGAGCTCTGAACCTGGCATCACACCCACTTCACTCAGTGATTGGTCAGCTATGTGGAGGTGAGAAAGTGGGCGGAGTTTGAACTTCTCTCTCAGCTCTCTGATTTCTGTCACTTTTCATGTGGACAGCTGAGGTCGACAATATGAATGTTTTCCAGGAGAGACTGTATGAACATGTGAGACGTTATCCCCATATTTCATATATCCACCCTTGTCTCTATGAAAATCTTACTGAAGTATAAGTGTGAAGTATTATTAGCAACATGTACCTAAAGTACTTACAAAAGTAAGTACTATCAGCCAAATATACTTAAAGTGTGACAGTGAAAGTCGTCCCTGTGCAGTAAAACGCTTCCTGTCAGTGTTTTATTATATCTGATGTTTCTGGATTCATATTCCTGCTGCATTAATGTGTGTGTTGCATTTTACTGCTGCAGATGCAGATGAGCTCATTTTAACTGCTTTATATACTGTTGGGTAGTTTCATCTGCAGCAATGCATCATGGTCTATAAGGTCATCACGTGTTTGCAGCGTCGCCGTCCTGTGAGAACCACGTATCAGAGAAACAGCCGGTTTTCAGCTCTGTGACGATGCGTTTCCCAGCTGATCCGAGGGGGGGTTAAAGAGTTTATTCAGCTTCAGGAGGAGGAGAGTTTCCTCAGCACGTGAAGGAAACTCTTCATCCTTCAGCTAATCACAAACACCTGGAGATACGAGGTTTTCACTGGACAGAAAGGGGATGAATAACTCTATAATCTGTAAAGTAACTAAAGCTGTCAGACAAATGTAGTGCAGTAAAAAGTACAATATTTGCCTCTGAGATGTGGAGCAGAAGTAGAAAGTTGCATAAAATGGAAATAGTCAAGTAAAGTACTTGTACCGTAAGTACAGTACTTAAATGTACTTAGTTACATTCCACCACTGCTGCTCTGTTCATCAGTGAAAGTTGTCTTATGTCTTTATAGTTTATCACCTTTATTGGTTGAAATAATTTGCATGTTTAGACTTTAGCACAATCTTGAGGTAATTCATTATGGTCTTCACAGACGGTGGTCTGTTACTTGTTACTAACTGCCAGGTGAGTTCAGACAGGAGGAGGAAACATCTCAGTGCTTCATCTTCTTCTATCAGAACAATGTCCGTTCGTTATCTCACACAGAACACGCGATGATAACGTCACTGTTTGACTGAACGCAGCTCACAGACCTTCTGGCGTTTTCAGTCTGTGGATTTCTCTGTTTGTAGCTGCGTGTTGATCAAAGCTATCAGCCGAAGGATGTCATCAGGTCACCTGCTGCTGACGTCATCACCGCGCCACAATAAAATTAGTTTTAAATGAAGCCTTTGGTTTTACCTTCCTGCTGCCGTCTTTCTCTGCTCGACCTGGATCTCCCTCCAGGAAGGGCATCGCAAACACACTCAGGTCCTGCAGAGACACAGAGAGACTGTATTAAAACACACAGCGGTTATACACAGTGCACCAAACTCTGTTTTTCTCTCAGATAAATGGGCATTAAACACCTCCCAAAATGTCACCAACAGAAAAATGCTCGACATGAAGGCCTACACGAATGGAGGATTAATTTACCCAGAATTCAAATTCAAAGCAAAGATGGAAAATAAATTATATTGTTAAGATCTAAACATTAAAAAGGAAACTGATATTTTGAAATGGAAAAATGAAAAGTGAAATTTGAAATCCTGAAATTTGAAATGGAGAAGCTTCAGTGTGTCCACTTTATTAGGTACACCTGTACGGTCTAATGTGTTCTGCCATAAAGTTGACTTGTATGATGCCTGTAATTATAAGTTTGTGTTGACACACAATAAACATATAACTGAATACCATATATTCACATGTTGTCATGGTTTTAGGTTTGTGTTTAGTTATTTCCTGTTTTTATTTTGAAATATTTTCCTTCCCTCATGTGTCCTTGAGTTTTACTTCCTGTCTTTGATTGCTTTGATTGTTTTCACCTGTGTCTCGTTGTCTCGCTTCACTGAGTGTATTTAAGTCCTTCCTGTGTTCAGTGTCAGTTTGTCATTGTCTTGTGTTAAGCTTCCTGGTCTTGGTTCCTGGGTTCCCCGCTGTGTGCTTTGATTATTGCTCAGTTTTGTTGAGTTTTTGTCAGTTTCTGTTCTGGACGCTCTGGATTCTCATTACGGTTTGTTCTTTTGGACCTTTTGCCTGTGGTGGATTGCTCACCTGTTTTGTTGGACTGCTGCCTGCCTGTAACAGTGTAAGCCTTTTGTTATTTCATTAAAATATCGTTGAGCTGCTCCTGCTCTCCCACTGTGTCTGCGTTTGGGTCCAATCCCCTGTGTCTGTTACCTGCATGACAAAACGTAACATGTATAATTTGAACTTGCGCTTTTCTAACAATGTCACCAAAAACTGAACCATATGAGCCTCACAAAGACAGATGTCGTGGCTGAGCTGCTGTGTTGGACTGCATTAGTGTACAGGTGTACCTAATAAAGTGGCCACTGAGTGTAAATGATCCAATTAAAAGTTTAAACGCAAAAGCGTAAATTTAAATGTGTAACTAAAGAGGAAAAGACTGAAGATATATAAGGTATCTGTTAATTTGTAAACGTGTTGGAGAGTCTGACTCTCTCTCTACACCTCGACTCGTTTGTGACCTGTCAGGGTCCAAACTGCAGACCGCAGCGGAAAGTCGGGACATGAAGGTTCACAAGTGCTGAGCTCGAGCCTCCTCTCATGATGCATCATGGGAGAGTTTGTGGGGTAAACATAGAGGTGGTGACGGACGTCAGCAAAACATCTGCTGAGAGGACGACATGACTGAAACCAAACTCTGCCTGCCTGCCTGTCTGAGTAATTGATTAATCTGCTGATTATCTTCATGATTAAAATAAGCAAACCGTGAAAATGCCGTCAGCCCAAGTCGATTATTCAAGCTGCTTGTTTTATTAGATATTTAGTTCACTGTCTCATGTCAGAAAGACAGCTGAGAGGAAAAAGCTTGAAACTGATTTTAATCGGCAGATTAATCCTTGCAGCTTTAACTAATCCCTAAACTCTGAACGTCAGATTACACGTCGTTGACAGCAACAAGGGCAGAGTTTATCGCAGGAAGGTTTCCTCCAACGGCCTCAGAGACGTGACGATTGACGTGAACACATGAACTTCATCTCAGATCAGGCGGCTGCAGCAGGAAGTGACAAAAGGCTTCCCAAAACGTACAGGAAGTTACGGAAACACTTGTCAGATTCCAAATGTGATTGATTAGTTCAAACTTATATTATGACTAAATGTACAATCAGAGGCCGGAGCTCAAACACATCAAATGACTGAAACTTTGAATTATCTCAGAATAAACTTCCACTCAGCTGGTGTTTACGTTGACTGGAAGGCTTTAGATGAATCAGCACACGCCGCTACGACCTACGACCTCGTGATGCTGTAGCTCAGAGGTCAGAGGTCACAGACACCGGTAACGTTCCTGTGAGGCAGAGATGAGGGTTTATTCACGCAGTCATCATCGCTCTGTTTCTCTCACATAAGTCTGAATATTTCTGGTTGCCATGGGAAACTGACGGCTCGGATCTGGACCGAGTGTGTCCGCCCACGCACACACACACGCACGTCTCTGGTGTCGCTCTCAGCTGTGATGCTGTTTCTTTTACATTCTGCAGCTTTTCTTCCTCTGAGCTCCACCAAACCAAAGTTTCTTCTCATGTTTCATCAGATTTCTCTCAACACCGAGGACGAATTATATTTAACACCGACTGTGTTGAGATCAGCTGATTAGATTTTAAAACTCCAACATTAAAGCAGACGTGTGTTTCAAACTGTGGCGAATAATATTAAACGTTATTCAACTATTAGTCAGTTTGAGAAAATGTAAACAGACTAACAGCTGAATATGAGCTCGATGCGTGATGATTTAGTGTTTTGATGTGCGTATCGAGGCGGTTCAAAGCCTTAACAGACCATCTGAGGTCGATCGTTTCCTTCTTGTTTTGAGAAGGAGGCCGGTGATTATAATGTGTAATGTTTTATTTTGTGTAAAAGTGACGGAAAACACTCGCAGGGAGAGTGTGTGCAGAGAGCAGTGAGCTGATTCACTGAGTGAAGGACATTTATTCAGTTCAGACGTTCCTCCTCCGCTCTGCGATGACAGCAAACGTGCAGGTTCGACCGCAGCACTGCAATGGAAATGTTCGAGCAGAAGATTACAATGTTGTCTGTCAGTGTTACTTCCTGCTCTGCTGTGATTGGATGGCTGGTCAGTAGTCGTGGGTCGTGTTTGTTCAGAATTTAAACAGACTGTTTTTGGTCTCCAAAGTTGCAAATCAGCCGTCAGCGGACGAGTCTCGCACTGAGACCTCGGACCACATGAAGCAACGCAACACGATGTTCGTAACTGCGCTCTGCACACACACCTGGAAGTGTTCTGACGCCGTTATTCACCTGTCTGAGGCTTCAGAGCTGTTACACATCACTGCTGAGAAACACATCTGTTGGGGTGATGTGACAACGCTGTGGATCGGTCAGGTTCAGGGAAAACAACGTCTGCTAGAAATTACATTCACGAAACTGTTGATGCTGAACGTGAATGTTCACTGACAACGTATTTCATGTGATTTCCACCAAAATATCTGATTTTGCAACGATGGAAATGTCCACAAACATAACATAAAGAGAATCCATACATAGAATAAATCTGGTGTCTGTCTCATCCGTCATTATTCAGACACATTCATCAACAGCAAACCAAACAGCGTGATATGTAAACACACACAACATAAAAGTAACACACCGTTTTCCAGGAAACATTTTTTACAGACGATTCAACTCTTTTCTTTCAAATCTGCAGCGTTTCCACTCAGACTTACTGTGTGGTGGTTTGTCAGAGGTCGTTCTGCCAGTGTGTGTGTGTGTGTGTGTGTGTGTGTGTGTGTGTGATGTCCTGATGTTTGAGTCACAGAAACACAACAAAACTCAACTAATCCAACTACCTGCTTCAGACTCGAGTAGAGCCCGACCGATGTGGGATTTTTGCGACTGATACCGATTAGTGGATTCTTGAGCTGGAATGGAAACGGAGCTTTTCGAGGTGGATTGTGCACCGATACGTTTATGCAAAGGTCCTCAGAAGGCTGCTTTCTTAAACAAATAACTTTATTCAAGAATATTTAAGTTAAATGACTCAGGGTTGATGTTGCTAAGAGCTTCTTCTTCTCTCCCTTCTGCACTCTGCTGATAAACTTTGAAGTGACACCAATAAATTACCACACACTTTTTTTTTTCTGCATTATTTACCTGAAAAACAGTTTTCATATCAGCGAATATTGGATAACAATACACCGATACCGATATAACTTCGATAACTCCGATATTGTCGGTCTAGACTCGATGCAGGATTTCTTGGTTTCCATGACGACACAAAGCTTCACGACCGCACCGACACCAAACTGCTGACCGCCTCCTTCATGTGTTCACAGCTACGTGTTCCTGAATCAGCTCTTATTCTCTAATCACATTAAAGGTCAGAGGTCACAGCTGCTGATAATGTTGCTCACACTCCCCTGAGGGCCGGAGGCCGGAGGTTAGGGGGTCGACACGGCCCTTTGTTCTGTACATTTAGTTTTATTGTTGTGAAATACTCAGAAGTAGCGCTGCGCTCACCTCCGCGGGCTTCTGAACAGCTGACGTCCACGCTGTGAGTTGACACACCGCTCAACAGGCTGCAACATAAAACCATCAGCCAGAACTAACATCCTGCGTGACGAGTAACGACGCGTCTGAACTCTCCCGCGGTACTGAACATAATGTTGCTTAGGATTATAATCAGCGCCTTTAAATGATGTTAAACTGAAAATCTTTGAGTTTCAGACAAAACAAGTTCAGGGAATAAGTCAACTGGGCATTTTTTACCTGATGAATTAAAACTGACAGATTAAACAATGGTGAAAATAACCAGTAGGTGCAGTTCTACTTAGTTAGCATGCCGACAGAACTACAGCCTCACAGGGCAGCGAGCACGGCCGTAGACTTTCCACCGCTGGATTTAAGTCTTTCCTCCAAGTGGAAACAAAACTACGAAATCTCACTGTTACTGAAAATCATGTTGGTGTTTAAAGTATTGTGTTGGTAATGTTTTGTATGTATGTGTGATATATTTCCATTATTGAACCAGACTACGGAAACAGCAGAGTGTAAACCTTTAGTCCGCTCAGCAGCTGAGCTTCGATCCACATGATCAGAGTCACTCACAGACAAACATCCCTTTAAAAAAAGCTTCGAAACATCTTAATCATCATAATCTACACACACCTTAATCTAAACTCAAGCTGCTATAAATCCCTGAATTTAAGGCCTCAAAGTTCTCTGAAGTTGCACGACAGGAGACACGACTTAACCTTAAGTTAAGTTAATAAAGTCCTAAACCTTTGTTTCTAGAATTCTTCTTAAAGCCAGGTCACATCGTGCTTCACACGAGGCAGCAAATCACAAAATCAACTCATTCTAAAATCAAATTAAACGGAGAACAATAAAGACATCCATCCATTAGCTATTCCTGCTTATCTTTATAAATAAAGAGCCAATTAAAGTCAGGATACGCTCTCAGATAAAATCCTGTTTTAAGAAAAGATTTAAAAGATGAAACTGACACTAAATCATGAATATAACAGCAGCAAAATGTAAGGACCAGATTCAGCTGGTTTACACATTAAAAACATTCAGACTGAGACTGGGTCTCTGATCTACAACACACACACAGTCTCTCACACACACACACACACACACACACACACACACACACACACACACACACACACACACAGTCACACACACACAGTCACACACACACAGTCACACAATGACTGTACCTTCTGCTCTTCAGTTTCCAGAAATCAATAATCCAATAAATCAGTTGACTGATCGCTCACACTCCTGTGTGTCTCTCTCTTTCTGACACACTCGCACACTTCTGTCACTTTTCTCTGTCTCTTACCCCTCTGTCTCTGTCCCTCCCCCTCTGTCCCTCCCCCCCTCTGTCCCTCCCCCCTCTGTCCCTCCCCTCCCCCTCTGTCCCCTCCCCCTCTGTCCCCTCCCCTCCCCATCTGCGTCCCCCCTGTCTGTCCCTCCCCTCTGTCCCCCCCTCTCTCTCCATATCAGCCTTACTTCCTGTTCTTTTACACTCTGTGTGAGAGTTAGTTATCTCATAAAAGAGCCAATCAATAACAGACATTATCACTGAACACCGGTTGCAGTACCACTCCTCAGTCTATAGGCGGCGTGTTTGTGTCTCCTGATGGACGTCAGTCCAGTATTTTCTCTGTCAGCTCTGGGTTTGGTCTCCACCAGCTCCTGAGGGAAACATCTGGCTCTTCATCAGAAAACAGCTGCATGGTTCTGATTCCTTTCCAAGTTGGTAAAATCATTTTTCTCGGTGGCCGGTGAATCCCTTGTTGAATCTTTCATTCACGATCTCTCCCAGATCGTCTCAGCTGTGAGTACCGTTGTATGATACAACGGGTGTGCTAGTGGATGGATCCGTGAACAGCACACTGGCCAGTCTTTCTTGTAACGGACCCACCAAGCGCATGCACCGCAGAGCTGGGCTGGGAAGAAGCCGCTCGTTATTCAGGAAGATCTGCTCACTGGCTGTGGACTTGGCTACTAGCCAGTAGCCAGTAGCCAGTGCTGGGAGGGCAGAGGCAATGGATCACGTTGGTGGCAAGCACTATTGGAATGGACTTGATAGACTTTTCCACCAACACCGGACTCTGTGGGACCCTGTTCAGCTTCTCGTTGTTTTAACTTTAAGTACGGCATCGCTTCAGTTTTAAAGACACTGCACCTGGGACAGCGTGTAGTGCAAGTTTAACCTAGTCCCCCAGTTTTAAGATATTTTATCCTAAACAGTGTTTTATTGCCTGGCTTTAAAAATAACTTAATTCTCACAGTTTTAAGGTATTTTATCGTAACTGTTTTATCGCTTCAATACCTGTGGGGGAAAAAACATAGTTTTTAGTATTTTTTTCGCTACTCTGCTCCAGTCTCTGTCCTTGATCGACAGCGAGGACAAACACTGGTGTAGCTGTAGCTTTTCCTCGTTGGAGAGCGCTGAGACGGACTGAGGGCAGACTCAGATGTCACGTTACTGCTCTTGGACAGGTTGGTATTAGTAAAATATTTGGAGTAGGCTATGTAGCTATTACATTTACTTTACCTAAATAATGGATTATTGTCTTGGAACTGTGGAAATTTCTTCTGCCGCTGTTACACCAGATTCTGTGACGTTCAGCTAACGTTCAGCTAACGGTCAGACCCTCCTGCATAACAATCACACAGTTATTCATTTGATATTTGCTGAATGATAAAGTAGTTTACTACAAATATTGTTTCCACTGTGTTGTTTTTACTTGTGCAGCTGTAGCAGAGCCCCCCAGTGAGGAGCAGACTGAGTCAGGACGGGGTTAATGAACGTCACAGAGACTCAGTATGAGTCGCCCGACACCGTTTCGGCCCGTAGTCTATACTGCCGGCTCTGACTGGTTGTGTTCATATTGCAGCTAAATCAGTCACACACACTTCAGTGAGGAAAAGATTTAACAACTGTTTCTGGTTTTTTAATCTTTCTTTTTTTGTATGAATTGGTCCAGTAATCTCTGGTGTTTTAGTCCTCCAGCTCCTGAGAAAAATATTTGTCTCTTTAGTTGTCTCTCTCTGCCACCAGAGTCACTTCTCTTTGCTGATGACTTTACCCTTAATGTTGTACCTTTATTATTATTATTATTATTATTATTATTATTATTATTATTATTATTATGTTGGTACAGAGCAAAATCACAGGATTGTGTTTGGCCGCACTGTAAACTGACACATCAGCTGCTCTTCTGTTGGATTTCTGACAAAGTAGCTGCTCAAATCCTGTTTGCTGTAGTATTAAGCCACACCTGCTGTTACCACAGTAACCACAGGTGTGGCCAAATCAACCAGAACCTAAAACTGAAGGACTATATCTTTAAATAAAAGTTACACAAAGTAAATTGGATGAAGAACACAGCTGCATATGTGTGTAAGCAACCTTGCTTCAGTATTCGTCACATGTGAAGTAACTGAAACTAAATACTGTGATGACATAACATAAGAAACTAACAGCACACACATTGTTATCACATGGTTAGCACAGTAGCTAACAGCAAACTATGTTCCTGTTCAGTTCAGTTTCTGACCCAGTTACTGTGGTTACAGACCAGACCAGTCATCATGAAGCAAACTGTCATCACAAAAATGTCTCCTGAGGGGGTCTGAGATCAGCTTTCCATGACCCACTTACTGTACACGCGCACACACACACACACACACACACACACAGGGCAGACGCCTGTACGTTCATGTATGAACACGAACAGGTGTGACCCCAGGTATTAGATCAGGCTCACCTTCAACTCCTTCCAATAGCTTTTCTTGTATTTTCCCCACGTTGGCGTTGTGCAGACTTTAGCTAGCAGCGGTATCATATAGCACGCAGGTGAATGTCTGCAGACAGCAAGCCTGCCAGCACCACTAAGATACAGCTTTCAAACCTTCACTGGATAGGCCACCGCCTAGATTAACCAATCAATCTGAGAATCGAGGAACTGCAGTGTTGTGTTTGATGACCATAAAAATGCAAATTCATACACACATATACACACACAAAGAGCTTGACGCTGCAGAACGTTTATTTAATTCAACATGTTTTGACATTTTCTCTGATTAGCTTATGATGGCTAATGTTACTGCTGTATAACGAACATTACTGACTCAGTTCACAGACTATGACTATTCTCTGCTTGTGCTACTGAATTTTCCATTATCCTGTAAATGTCACTTGACATTTAAACAGAAATTCTACATTTTCTTTATTCTATTAATATAAATCTGAGACTAAAGTTATTTAGAATTCATACAACTGATTTGCAGAAAGTAAATAAAAAATATGAATATCTGTCCTTGTTTCAGTCTGTTGATTTGGGCAACACAAAGGTTTCCTGAAGCTAATAAAGTTCTGCTTCAACCTGTCTGTTAACCATCTTAAATCATAAAACAGCTGCATCATCTGCAGCAACTATTCTGTTCCGCTCTGTTACGTTTCCATCCTTCAGGGCTCAGGCTATTTGTTGGACGACAGACAGATTAAAACAGATTACAGTAGATTTCAAGTAGAAGCCCAAACACAACCGTCGTCGGTTTGATCCTCGGACACACACACACACACACACACACACGTGACGCTGTTCTGAGGTCAGATTGAGGGCTGATAGCAGCAGTTTATGGTGGTTTGTGGAGGTGAATCATTAGACAGCAGCTCAGGTGTCTGTGTTGCTGTTCTCATGCTGTAAATATGACGTTAATGTGACAGATTAGATCAGAGGGAAACCTGAGACTGAGGCTGCGTCTGCACAGACTTATGATATTCAGACTTCTTCAGAGCCACCGTTCAGAGTATGTAGAAGGATGAACAACTACAACAGTTTAGTCCTCTGTAAGTTTAACAAAAGCAGCAGGAGGAGAAACTAAGTTCCTGTTTCTGGTTCATGATGCTGATCTCTGTTTGTCTTTCATGTGTTTTACTTTCCGTTATATTTTTATGTCGTGGTTTTATTTTGTGTTCATCCTCAGAAGCACATTTCTTTTCAGGGGACAGTAACGTTTTAAGTGTGCCATAAATAAAATCAGGATTAATGATCCATGAGAGCTGGAGATGGAAGACGCGTCATAAAGTGTGTTATCGCTCAGGCTGTGAACTCTGACCTGGGAGCCGACAGTTTACTGCTCTGGGATTTATAATCAGCTGATAGCAGCTGGAGGGTCTTCTCTGTTTTAACAGTCTAAAGTCTTTCTGCTGCCCCCTACAGGCTGCAGTGTTCATTCATGGACTGCAGGAAGTCACCGTGTCCGGCCAAGAAATAGTTCCTCCATATAAAACCCCAGTAAAACCACAACTTGTCGTTTTAACAGGTTTTTTTGTACGAATTAAACAAACCAGATATAACGTGTTAATCAGGGAGCTTTCGAGCTGCTGGGAGGTGCGTTCTGTTCCCTTTGGACGGAGCCGGGCTAGCTGTTTCCCCCTGTTTCCAGTCTTTATGCTAAGCTAAGCTAACCGGCTGCTGGCTGCAGCTTCATATTTAGCGCACAGACGTGAGAGGCATCATTCTGACTCTCAGAGAGGAAGAGAAGAAGAGGATTTCACTGAATGCTGAGCTGTTGCTGCGTAACTTTTGCAGTTATTACTCCCTCCGGATATTATAAACTATAAACTGAAATATAATAAGCAGGGGCCGGTTGCACAAAACACCTCACATTAAGATTTTCCCTAAAGTCTTCTCCTTAAGTTTTCCTTAAGATGTTCACTAAGTATTTAAGGTTTTCTCCTTAAACACTTGGTCTTACACTTAAGGAATCCCTTAAAGAGGAGCTGCCTGAGAAGACAAGCTCTTGGGAAACAAAGTCCTCTTTCACCGTAGTTACAGGAAGTTTGTTTGATTGTTGAGATTGATGCTTGATTTTTATTTGACTTTGTGTCATCAAAGTGATCTAGAGGTGGAAATAACAAATCGTTCTGTTAGTTTAACGTTTTCTCTACGTGAACTGTTCTGTTACGTTCACTAAATACAAAACTATGTCTCTCCGAGCTGTGTGTAACATTACAGTTTTTTTTATTCGCTTTGGTACTATTTTCACAAGTATGTGGTAAAACCTCACAACTGTTAGTACAAAACTCAAAGCAGATCATCAAAAAGTCTGTTTTTTCAAACATGTAATCACATGTTCAATTGACAAAGTACAATGCAAGAAATTACACACTTTTTCACCACACCTAATCAGTGTGTCATCAAAGAAATACCTTTCATATGAAGTAATCGTCTTTCACAATGCAATGCTCACAATACTTTTGATATGCTTCTCATCTAATTTGCGTAAATACATTTGACCAACACTTAATCCAACTGATCTTAATGGTTAATCACTGAACCGTTTGGTAAACCTATATATTTTCATTTCAGCAATAAACAGTATATTGATTTTGAGAACTACAGAAATAAAATGTGTTTTTGTACGAACATAAATAAACCACACATGATGAATACTCGTTATTGCTAATTGATTTCAGATAGGGGTAACCACACTTGGTCATTAGATATAAAAGTGGGGGTTTAAACACTGGCAATCTCTTTCAACATGGAGCAGGATAGACGGCGAGGAATAGGAAGAGCTCGTGGACAAGGGATCCGTCAGAGAGGTGGGCATGGGGCCCATCAAAGGGTTGGTCACGAGAGAGGGGGAGGCAGAACTGTTGTCTCTAATGAAGTCCGGGCCGTCATCGTTGATCATGTGGTGCACCGAGGCCTGACTATGGCAGAAGCTGCCAGAGTAGTTGATCCAAATCATCCGAACCGTTCGCCAAGAAAACCGGTAAGTGTGGAGGATGTATACTATTACGTTCAAAGTAAACTGTAATGCATGTAAATTCATCAGACATGTTACAGTATTTGTACAGTATGATCTATTGACAGTATACTCTGTTCTATGCTTAGAATTGACAGAAAACCCCGCAGTGGCGGCCTCGGCCGTGTGCTGACCGACCAGCAAGAGTTGGCAGTGGTGGAAATGATGAGGGCCAGGAATGATATACGGCTGTCAGAAATAAAGCAGGCAACTGAGGAGAACAATGGCACCTTTGCCAATGTGGCATCCATCAGCCTACCAACAGTAGCCTTTTAAAGAGGCACCAGGTATCAATGAAACACATTTACCTGGTGCCTTTTGAGAGAAACAATGACCAGGTGAAACAACTAAGGGCTGAGTATGTTCAGGTACAGCACTATATATTGTATTACTGTTACTATTTGATGCATCACTTACGTCATATGTATATTGGAACAACACTGTGAAAAGAACTAACCAAAATATATTTTTTAGAGGGTTATGGTGCTTGACGCTGATGTGAACCATCACAAGTACATTTTTGTTGATGAAGCGGGCTTTAACCTCGCCAAAACTCGTCACCATGGACGGAACATCATCGGCCAACGGGCCACCGTCCAAGCGCCTGGACAACGTGGAGGAAACATCTCCATGTGCTCAGCTATCTCTGAAGATGGTGTCGTAGGACGTAGGCCATTACTTGGCTCCTACAATGCTGCACATCTTATTGAGTTTCTCAATGAAATTGAGCCGGCCTGTCAAGGTGAAGGGGTCACCTGTGTAAATGTGTGGGACAATGTCAGCTTTCACCACGCAGAGGTAGTTCAAGCATGGTTTCAGGCCCATCCTCGATTCATGACTCTCTACCTGCCTCCATACTCTCCTTTCCTCAACCCTACTGAGGAATGTTTTTCAGCATGGAGGTGGAAGGTCTATGATCGCCAACCCCTTGAGCGTGCCACCCTCCTTCAGGCCATGGACGATGCATGTGATGACATCAGCGTTGACCAATGTCAAGCATGGATTCGTCACGCCAAAAGGTTTTTTCCAAGGTGCTTGAACTATGATAACATTCATTGTGATGTGGATGAGAATCTATGGGCAAACGCTCAAGACAGGCTTGATCCGAATGAATGTAATGTGTGCACTAAATGTTATGTTTTGTTCTCATTATGTTACATAATAGAAAGTATACCTATGTTACAATTATATCTGAAAAATAAAAACTAATTGATTGTAGAGGATGTCTTCATTGATCCTTCACTTGATTACACATAGGATTGGATATTTTGGAAATTATAGATTGTGTAAATGTAAGTAATGTAAGTGTATTGCCTAAAGTGAAACTGTGTAATCTGTCTTTTATAGTACTGTAGCATATTAATTTCAGCACTTCTAAGGCTGATTTGAAACATATATCTTGCATTGTTTGCTGTTGGATGAACTGATTGTTAAAAGTACTAAACTGAAAGAAGATCATACTGTTGTGTTTCGGTGATTAAACCAAATGTTCCCATTACATATTACAATAATCTTGTGTTTGAAACAATGATTATGTGGACTGAAAACATTCCATCAGGTTTTGAAAGAATGACTAGCTGCGTTACAAGTGTGATCAGTTTGGATTTTTGAGTTTTGAAAATGTACACCTTACTTGTGAAAATAGTACCAAAGCGAATAAAAAAAACTGTAACAGCTCAGCAGTCGACAGTCAGCAACAGAGATATTACAACATGATCGTTTCTGTGGTCTCTAAATGAGAAAACTGCTGCGCTTTGAAAGGAGACTTCCAGAAACAATACATTTCTGTAAACCCTCACAATCACAAGATCAGAAATTCAGATTAACATTCAACAGCAACACGAGCTGCTGACCATCACATCTGCTGTGTGTGTGTGTGTGTGTGTGCGCATGTGTGTGTGTGTGTGTGTGTGTGTGTGTGTGTGTGTGTGTGTGTGTGTGTGTGTGTGTGTGTGTGTGTGTGTGTGTGTGTGTGCATATGTGTATGTGTGCATATGTGTGTGCGCGCCCTCATGCTTCACTCTCACCTCGTCATCACAGTGCTGGCTGGTGAGAATCAGATGCAGCGACGCTGACTCGACTGTTTTAAAGCTCCAGTCTGACTTTTCTCACACAGCAGGTGCACCTGTTAGCCCCGCCCACCTGCTCCTCACACAGAGCCGGAGTCATGACATCACTTCCTGTCTATCCTCTGTAACTCTCGTTCAGCATTTCTTTTATCGCTCTTAAATATATTCTTCATCAGAGAGCGACTCTCGCCAGTTAATAAACTCTGGGAATGAAGCTGCCTGTGGGTGAAGCCATGCGTCACTCTGTAGGTGTCAAACAGGAAGTGTGAAAGAATCCAAAGTGAAACTTCCTCACACTGTGGTCAGTGTCCAAACAAAACCATGGATCTCCAAATTTGGTTGTTTTGTATTTTTCAGATGAAGTTTTTCTTTCCGGGTTTGAGGAAATTCTCCCACTTCTTGAGCAAAATGAAGCATTTGAAAATCTACTGGATGATCTGGAAAATGCATCGTCACAACGCTGAAAACAGGCTGTTTGTGAGTGGAGATACGTGGTTTTCACAGCAGCTCGTTAAGTTGCTCATTTTTCCACCTGCAGAAAACACTGAAACGAATGTCAAGACGTTTAAAGTTGCTCTGCTGAGTTTCGGTGTGCAGGAAGTTCTTTCTTCATTTTATGATTCGAAGTACTTGATTTAAAAACAGCGGTCCTTTCAGACAGACAGACAAAGAGACAGGTAGACAGACAGACAGACACTTACAGGCATGTGGAGTCTCAGCGGCCTCCTCTTCCTCCTGCAGCTCCTCTCCTCCTCCTCCTCCTCCTCCTCCTCCTCCTCTCTCCTCTCCGCAGTGCTTCTCATCTCCAGTCAGAAAGTCAGGACACCACACTGCCTCTGCAGTTCTGAGACTGTTCTGCAGTACTGAGACTGTTCTGCAGTACTGAGACTGTTCTGCAGTACCGAGCCTGTTCTGAGACTGTTCTGCAGTTCTGAGACTGTTCTGAGACTGTCCTGCAGTTCTGAGACTGTTCTGCAGGCAGTTCTGAGACTGTTCTGCAGTACTGAGACTGTTCTGAGACTGTTCTGCAGTTCTGAGACTGTCCTGCAGTTCTGAGACTGTTCTGCAGTTCTGAGACTGTTCTGAGACTGTTCTGCAGTTCTGAGACTGTTCTGCAGTACTGAGACTGTTCTGAGACTGTTCTGCAGTACCTGAGCCTGTTCTGAGACTGTCCTGCAGTACTGAGACTGTCCTGCAGTTCTGAGACTGTCCTGCAGTACTGACTGACTGTTCTGAGACTGTCCTGCAGTACTGAGACTGTTGAGACTGTTCTGCAGTTCTGAGACTGTTCTGCCTGAGCTGTTCTGAGACTGTTCTGCAGCAGTTCTACTGTTCTGCAGTTCTGAGCCTGTTCTGAGCCTGTTCTGAGACTGTTCTGCAGTACTGAGCCTGTTCTGAGACTGTTCTGCAGTACTGAGACTGTTCTGCAGTACTGAGCCTGTTCTGAGACTGTTCTGCAGTACTGAGACTGTTGTGCAGTTCTGAGCCTGTTCTGAGACTGTTCTGCAGTTCTGCAGTACTGAGACTGTTCTGCAGTACTGAGAGACTGAGACAGTTCTGAGACAGTTCTGAGACTGTTCTGCAGTACTGAGACTGTTCTGAGACTGTTCTGAGACTGTTCTGCGGTACTCACATATGCTCCCTGTTTCTGTATCGCTGTGACGTTCTGCAGGTGTGTTTTAGTCAGAAACCCTTCATGTACTGATAATATTCCTGCAGTATTCTTCGGTGGCACTTTAATGTGTGTTTCCTGCTGTCTCAGTTGTGTAGTATGCCTGTAGTGTGTCTGCAGTATCAGCCTGGTACTGTGTTGTGCTGACTGTGACAGAAGTGATATCTGCTCTGCCCAGGCTGCAGCCTCAGTCACTAACTAATACTTCCTGTATACTAAGCCACGTGAACCGAGCCGAGCCGCTGACAGGGTGGAGGATGAAATCATCGGTGCCAAACGCCGGCGGGTCGTTGCTCCCTTCCCCCGCCGCTCCGCCCCGCTGATCGGATCCACAGCCGGAGCGGGTCAAACTGACTCCTGGTGGTCGGTTTTGTGGCAGGAAGCAGGAGGCTGAACGGATCCGGTTCAAAACAACTGTGTTAGGTGAATCCTCGGGAACAGACCGGCGGTGTGCGGCTCCGTGACGGAGCGCAGCGCCGCGGACACGGGTTACGCACGACGCAGCGCGCGCACTGGTTTGGAGGAGAGAGGATACTGTTACTATGACTACAGCTAATGTCACCGCTGCTGCTGCTGATGGCGCTGTGCTGGGTGGAGTCAGGTCACTTTGTGAAACTACCCGAAGTGTAACTTTTACAGCTCGTTACGTGTGTGTGTGTGTGTGTGTGTGTGTGTGTGTGTGTGTGTGTGTGTGTGTGTGTAACAAAGATGGCTAATTCTGGACTCACTGCATCTTTGATATATTTTTCAGTGACAGGGCGGCACAGAATAACCCAGTAACTCTGATGTCATGGCACCTGGCAGAAACATGCCGGTGTCACTTCGGATGCATTCAGGTAAAATGGGACAGTCACCCTTTCCCATAAAAAGTGTGTTGTGAAAATATAAAGTCAAACAGTTAATGAAATGCAACATGTTGCTGTTATAACCTTGTTGTTTTACCTGCAACACTCATTACCAAAAGGAGATCTGCAGGACTGCTTTCACTTTCAGTACTTTAGGTGTAAATACTTCTGTACTTTTACTGCAAATACTGTGTATTAAAAACACAAACGTGACATAATACTTGGAGAAATGGATTCTGATGGTAGTGTGTTATTTGGACAGTAGGTGGCGCTGTTGTTTAAAGAATGAGATTCAAACTGAGCTTCTGGAGCTCCCCTCTTCCTTCTTCATTAGTGCTAATCATGTATTTATATGTGTGTATGCTGGTGGGACTGGTTTCCGTCCATCCCTGAGGTTTATCTAAGTGATATTCTTTTAGTGTGACATTATGTTTCTGTTTATAATTGTATAATCTGATAATATTCTGTATCAGATTGTAGAAACTTCACACATCCTGACGTTAACAACTCATCTAACTTGTCATGTGATGTAAGTCTCCACAGTCTAACTTCTATACAGACTGATATATTTCATACATGTTGCTGTGCATGAAGCCTCTTTGTTGAATTTCTTCTGTGGATTTCCAGAGTTTTCCGTCTGACTGAGGAAGATTCAAGTGTTGCACATTTCCAGCCGAGGTGTGTTTTTGGTCCTTCGGGAAAATGAGAACATGAAGGATGTCTGATATGTGATTCAACAACAGATGGAGAGCAGGGTTGACTTTGTTGGTTTGGACAGCAGGTGGCGCTGCTGCATCAACAATCAGCGGAGACTCAAACACACAAACGTACCTTTATCTCCTCTACATTTCCAGCAGGCTGCAAACACTTTTAAACCCAGTCTATAAAACCTACTGGCTGCTGCTACTTATGGCAGCAGCCATCCCCTGCTCCGGTTGGGCCACAACCTCCTGAACTCTCTGAGCTGCAACAACCTCCTGAACTCTCTGAACTGCAGCACACTCCTGAACTCTCTGAGCTGCACCAACCTCCTGAACTCTCTGAACTGCAGCAACCTCCCAAACTCTCTGAACTGCAGCAACCTCCTGAACTCTCTGAACTGCAGCAACCTCCTGAACTCTCTGAGCTGCAGCAACCTCCTGAACTCTGAACTGCAGCAATCTCCTGAACTCTCTGAACTGCAGCAACCTCCTGAACTCTCTGAGCTGCAGCAACCTCCTGAACTCTCTGAGCTGCACCAACCTCCTGATCCACCTGTGCGGCAGCCTCCTGGTTCCCTGGCAGCACTGGTTCCACCGACTTCTCTGCCAGTCTCTCCGTCGCAAGCCTCCTGTCCTGCTGCCCTGTCACCAGACCCTGGTCTTCATCTCCAGCCATGCCGCCGACCTCCAGAAGGCTTCCGCCTTCGCTGCTGGCCTCCAGTGGCCTTCTGTCTACACCTCAGCATCCGGTTTGACCCCCGGAGGGTCCCCACCTTCGTCCCCGACCTCCTGAGTTGCTCCGTACGTCTGGTCATCACCCGGACCTGCTCGGCCCTTCAGCCCTGCCTCCTGGGTGCCCACCTGACCTGCTCTGCTCTTCTGTCCAGCCCTCGGGCCAGGAGCAGGGTATGGTTGCGGCCCGACCGGAGCAAGACGTAGCTGCTGCGATCCAGCAGAGGCAGGAGTGAGCTGCAGCCCATAGAGTTCAGGGAGCTGCTGCAGCACAGGGGGTTCAGGGAGAGGTTGTGGCACCTGCTCCCACTAACTGTGCTCGTTGTTGTTGGATATGAGACCTAATATGGATGGTAACTGAACTATGATGGGACGTGAGACTGTTTGTGTAAAGGGAGCAGAGTCGGGGGGCAGGACACAGCCCTGGGGGGCTCCTGTGCTGAGATGAAAGGTCGTTCACCTTAACCCACTGTCTCCAGATCCAGTGGAGCATGAAGGAGCTGATGCTCAGCTGTGTTTGTGTTCCCTATAAGTCTGTAAAAGAACACATTTAGTTCGGTTTCGTTCAGTTTAAAGCACTTTAGTTGGAACTTAAACAAAACAGATTCTTTACATCATTTAAACATCATTTAAGTTCCAACATTTAGACCAAAACTCATTTTAATTCAACCTGTTGAAGCCAAGAGAGACACATCATGTTAAACAGCTGATCTGTGTGAGCACCACACACACACAGTTGTGTTTCCGTCACCTTCGGGGACATTACATTCACTTACATTCATTACCTGGAGACTTACCTAACCTTACACCAAGTCTTCAGCCTAAAGTTTGATGATTTCATTATAGGGACGGACATTTTGTCCCCACAATGTGACTGTGTAAACAAATTTCTGTCCCCACAACATTAGTAATACCTGCCCACACACACACAGATAAACTCACCTGATTTCCTGTAAAAGGAGAGGGGCGGAGCAACACTGACCCGGTGATCCAGGTACGTAAGAACAGGGCGGGAACCTGAAGCTGAAAGTGTTCAGTTAGTTCAGACTCCATTTTGAGTCGACAGAGCAGAAGGAGGAAACTGAAGGCTGAGGCAGGGTGAGTGTTAATCCAACATCTTTATTATCTTACCGTCAAAGTCTGTGAGTCGGTTTCCTCCCTGTGGACTGTAGAGGAAAGAAATGTGAGAATGACCAGTTTGATTAATCTGTGGACACAAAGTCCTTATGTATACTGCGCGTGCTGCTTCCTGTTGTCAGTCTTGTTTGTGACTCTTGAATAAACTTGTTCCTCCTGATTCTCGTGAGAGAAGTTAAAGAAAAGTGACCAGGTGGAGCTGATTTATTAAACTGTGTGTTATTATACTGTATACTGTGTGTGTCTGTGTGTGTGTGTGTACCGTGGCATTGCAGGGACGGTTGTCATGGTCACCCAGTCCTTTGTAAGGTAGCAGGTATTCATCAGCGTCGACCACATCCTCCATGTCATCCGAGCTCAGCAGGCGAGAGTAAAACCTGCTGTCTGCAGGGCTGGGGAGGTCACCCTGAGACAGGAGTCAGAGCGCTTCATTCACTAACAGCCACGAGGGCTACAGCTCACTGAAAGTGACCCAGCTGGGGTCAATATAGCACCGACGACCACACTGGGTTCTCTCTTCCCAGTACCGGTGGGTCGTGTTTTGAAATATTACTGTTCATCACTAAAATCTGGTTATTTTGAGCAACAAGCTCAAGTTTGACCTGAAAACAGACAGACTTTACATGTATTGTTAACAATTAATGACAAACAGTGACATGTAAGCAAAAGCGGAGGTTTGGTTTTAACTTTGGCATGTCTGGTCGGATGACTAATATGTGTGCACATGTACGTTTAAAGTTGCTCTGCTGAGTTTCGGTGTGCAGGAAGTTCTTTCTTCATTTTATGATTCGAAGTACTTGATTTAAAAACAGCGGTCCTTTCAGACAGACAGACAGAGAGACAGGTAGACAGACAGACAGACACTTACAGGCATGTGGAGTCTCAGCGGCCTCCTCTTCCTCCTGCAGCTCCTCTCCTCCTCCTCCTCCTCCTCCTCTCTCCTCTACGCAGTGCTTCTCATCTTCAGTCAGAAAGTCAGGACACCACACTGCCTCTGCAGGTCTGAGACTGTTCTGCAGTACTGAGAATGTTCTGAGACTGTTCTGCAGTACTGAGCGTGTTCTGAGACTGTTCTGCAGTACTGAGACTGTTCTGCAGTACTGAGACTATTCTGCAGTTCTGAGCCTGTTCTGATACTGTTCTGCAGTACTGAGACTGTTCTTAGACTGTTCTGCAGTACTGAGACTGTTCTGAGACTGTTCTGCAGTTCTAAGACTGTTCTGAGGCTGTTCTGCAGTTCTGAGACTGTTCTGCAGTTCTGAGCCTGTACTAACACTGTTCTACAGTACTGAGACTGTTCTGCAGTTCTGAGCCTGTTCTAACACTGTTCTGCAGTACTGTTCTCCGTGACGGAGCGCAGCGGGTTACGCACGACGCAGCGCGCGCACTGGTTTGGAGGAGAGAGGATACTGTTATTATGACTACAGTTAATGTCACCGCTGCTGCTGCTGATGGCGCTGTGCTGGGTGGAGTCAGGTCACTTTGTGAAACTACCCGAAGTGTAACTTTTACAGCTCGTGTGTGTGTGTGTGTGTGTGTGTGTGACTCACTGCATCTTTGATATATTTTTCAGTGATATTTTTCAGTGTGGCACAGAATAACCCAGTAACTCTGATGTCATGGCACCTGGCAGAAACATGCCGGTGTCACTTCGGATGCATTCAGGTAAAATGGGACAGTCACCCTTTCCCATAAAAAGTGTGTTGTGAAAATATAAAGTCAAACAGTTAATGAAATGCAACATGTTGCTGTTATAACCTTATTGTTTTACCTGCAACACTCATAACCAAAAGGAGATCTGCAGGACTGCTTTCACTTTCAGTACTTTAGGTGTAAATACTTCTGTACTTTTACTGCAAATACTGTGTATTAAAAACACAAACGTGACATAATACTTGGAGAAATGGATTCTGGTTGTAGTGTGTTATTTGGACAGTAGGTGGCGCTGTTGTTTAAAGAATGAGATTCAAACTGAGCTTCTGGAGCTCCCCTCTTCCTTCTTCATTAGTGCTAATCATGTATTTATATGTGTGTATGCTGGTGGGACTGGTTTCCGTCCATCCCTGAGGTTTATCTAAGTGATATTCTTTTAGTGTGACATTATGTTTCTGTTTATAATTGTATAATCTGATAATATTCTGTATCAGATTGTAGAAACTTCACACATCCTGACGTTAACAACTCATCTAACTTGTCATGTGATGTAAGTCTCCACAGTCTAACTTCTATACAGACTGATATATTTCATACATGTTGCTGTGCATGAAGCCTCTTTGTTGAATTTCTTCTGTGGATTTCCAGAGTTTTCCGTCTGACTGAGGAAGATTCAAGTGTTGCACATTTCCAGCCGAGGTGTGTTTTTGGTCCTTCGGGAAAATGAGAACATGAAGGATGTCTGATATGTGATTCAACAACAGATGGAGAGCAGGGTTGACTTTGTTGGTTTGGACAGCAGGTGGCGCTGCTGCATCAACAATCAGCGGAGACTCAAACACACAAACGTACCTTTATCTCCTCTACATTTCCAGCAGGCTGCAAACACTTTTAAACCCAGTCTATAAAACCTACTGGCTGCTGCTACCATGGCAGCAGCCATCCCCTGCCCGGTTGGGCCACAACCTCCTGAACTCTCTGAGCTGCAGCAACCTCCCAAACTCTCTGAGCTGCAGCAACCTCCCGAACTCTCTGAGCTGCAGCAACCTCTGAGCTGCAGCAACTCTCTGAGCTGCAGCAACCTCCCGAACTCTCCCGAACTCTCTGAGCTGCAGCAACCTCCCAACCTCTGAGCCAGCAACCTCCCAAACTCTCTGAGCTGCAGCAACTCTCTGAGCTGCCAACCTCCCGAACTCTCTGAGCTGCAGCAACCTCCCGAACTCTCTCTGAGCTGCTCTCTGAGCCTCCCGAACTCTCTGAGCTGCAGCAACCTCCCGAACTCTCTGAGCTGCAGCAACCTCCCGAACTCTCTGAGCTGCAGCAACCTCCCAAACTCTCTGAGCTGCAGCAACCTCCCAACTCTCCTGAACTCTCTGAGCTGCAGCAACCTCCTGAACTCTCTGAGCTGCACCAACTTCCTGAACTCTCTGAGCTGCAGCAACCTCCTGATCCACCTGTGCGGCAGCCTCCTGGTTCCCTGGCAGCACTGGTTCCACCGGCTTCTCTGCCAGTCTCTCCGTCGCAAGCCTCCTGTCCTGCTGCCCTGTCACCAGACCCTGGTCTTCATCTCCAGCCATGCCGCCGACCTCCAGAAGGCTTCCGCCTTCGCTGCTGGCCTCCAGTGGCCTTCTGTCTACACCTCAGCATCCGGTTCGACCCGGAGGGTCCCCACCTTCGCCCCCGACCTCCTGAGTTGCTCCGCACGCCTGATCATCACCCGGACCTGCTCAGCCCTTCAGCCCTGCCTCGTGGGTGCCCACCTGACCTGCTCTGCTCTTATGTCCAGCCCTCGGGCCAGGAGCAGGGTATGGTTGCGGCCCGACCAGAGCAAGACGTAGCTTCTGCGATCCAGCAGAGGCAGGAGTGAGCTGCAGCCCATAGAGTTCAGGGAGCTGCCGCAGCACAGGGAGTTCAGGGAGAGGTTGTGGCACCTGCTCCCACTAACTGTGCTCGTTGTTGTTGGATATGAGACCTAATATGGATGGTAACTGAACTGTGATGGGACGTGAGACTGTTTGTGTAAAGGGAGCAGAGTCGGGGGGCAGGACACAGCCCTGGGGGGCTCCTGTGCTGAGATGAAAGGTTCGTTCACCTTAACCCACTGTCTCCAGATCCAGTGGAGCATGAAGGAGCTGATGCTCAGCTGTGTTTGTGTTCCCTATAAGTCTGTAAAAGAACACATTTAGTTCGGTTTCATTCAGTTTAAAGCACTTTAGTTGGAACTTAAACAAAACAGATTCTTTACATCATTTAAACATCATTTAAGTTCCAACATTTAGACCAAAACTCATTTTAATTCAACCTCTTGAAGCCAAGAGAGACACATCATGTTAAACAGCTGATCTGTGTGAGCACCACACACACACAGTTGTGTTTCCGTCACCTTCGGGGACATTACATTCACTTACATTCATTACCTGGAGACTTACCCTAACCTTACACCAAGTCTTCAGCCTAAAGTTTGATGATTTCATTATAGGGACGGACATTTTGTCCCCACAATGTGACTGTGTAAACAAATTTCTGTCCCCACAACATTAGTAATACCTGCCCACACACACACAGATAAACTCACCTGATTTCCTGTAAAAGGAGAGGGGCGGAGCAACACTGACCCGGTGATCCAGGTACGTAAGAACAGGGCGGGAACCTGAAGCTGAAAGTGTTCAGTTAGTTCAGACTCCATTTTGAGTCGACAGAGCAGAAGGAGGAAACTGAAGGCTGAGGCATGGTGAGTGTTAATCCAACATCTTTATTATCTTACCGTCAAAGTCTGTGAGTCGGTTTCCTCCCTGTGGACTGTACAGGAAAGAAATGTGAGAATGACCAGTTTGATTAATCTGTGGACACAAAGTCCTTATGTATACTGCGCGTGCTGCTTCCTGTTGTCAGTCTTGTTTGTGACTCTTGAATAAACTTGTTCCTCCTGATTCTCGTTAGAGAAGTTAAAGAAAAGTGACCAGGTGGAGCTGATTTATTAAACTGTGTGTTATTATACTGTATACTGTGTGTGTGTGTGTGTGTGTGTGTACCGTGGCATTGCAGGGACGGTTGTCATGGTCACCCAGTCCTTTGTAAGGTAGCAGGTATTCATCAGCGTCGACCACATCCTCCATGTCATCCGAGCTCAGCAGGCGAGTAAAACCTGCTGTCTGCAGGGCTGGGGAGGTCACCCTGAGACAGGAGTCAGAGCGCTTCATTCACTAACAGCCACGAGGGCTACAGCTCACTGAAAGTGACCCAGCTGGGGTCAATATAGCACCGACGACCACACTGGGTTCTCTCTTCCCAGTACCGGTGGGTCGTGTTTTGAAATATTACTGTTCATCACTAAAATCTGGTTATTTTGAGCAACAAGCTCAAGTTTGACCTGAAAACAGACAGACTTTACATGTATTCTTAACAATTAATGACAAACAGTGACATGTAAGCAAAGGCGGAGGTTTGGTTTTAACTTTGGCATGTCTGGTCGGATGACTAATATGTGTGCACATGTATGTTTAAAGTTGCTCTGCTGAGTTTCGGTGTGCAGGAAGTTCTTTCTTCATTTTATGATTCGAAGTACTTGATTTAAAAACAGCGGTCCTTTCAGACAGACAGACAGAGAGACAGGTAGACAGACAGACAGACACTTACAGGCATGTGGAGTCTCAGCGGCCTCCTCTTCCTCCTGCAGCTCCTCTCCTCCTCCTCCTCCTCCTCCTCCTCTCTCCTCTACGCAGTGCTTCTCATCTCCAGTCAGAAAGTCAGGACACCACACTGCCTCTGCAAGTCTGAGACTGTTCTGCAGTACTGAGACTGTTCTGAGACTGTTCTGCAGGTCTGAGACTGTTCTGAGACTGTTCTGAGACCGTTCTGCAGTTCTGAGACTTTTCTGCAGTTCTGAGACTGTTCAGAGACTGTTCTGCAGTTCTGAGACTGATCTGCAGTACTGAGACTGTTCAGAGACTGTTCTGCAGTTCTGAGCCTGTACTAACACTGTTCTACAGTACTGAGACTGTTCTGCAGTACTGAGACTGTTCTGCAGTACTGAGACTGTTCTGAGGCTGTTCTTCAGTTGTAAGACTGTTCTGAGGCTGTCCTGCAGTTCTGAGACTGTTCTGCAGTTCTGAACCTGTACTAACACTGTTCTACAGTACTGAGACTGTTCTGCAGTTCTGAGACTATTCTGCAGTTCTGAGCCTGTTCTGAGACTGTTCTGCAGTTCTGAGCCTGTTCTGAGACTGTTCTGCAGTACTGAGCCTGTTCTGAGACTGTTCTTCAGTTCTAAGACTGTTCTGAGACTGTTCTGCAGTTCTGAGACTGTTCTGCAGTTCTGAGCCTGTTCTAACACTGTTCTGCAGTACTGTTCTCCGTGACGGAGCGCAGCGGGTTACGCACGACGCAGCTGAGACTGTTCTGCAGTTCTGAGCCTGTTCTGAGACTGTTCTGCAGTACTGAGACTGTTCTGAGACTGTTCTGCAGGTCTGAGACTGTTCTGAGACTGTTCTGAGACCGTTCTGCAGTTCAGAGACTGTTCTGCAGTTCTGAGACTGTTCTGCAGTACTGAGACTGGTCAGAGACTGTTCTGCAGTTCTGAGACTGTTCTGCAGTACTGAGCGTGTTCTGAGACTGTTCTGCAGTACTGAGACTGTTCTGCAGTACTGAGACTGTTCTGAGGCTGTTCTTCAGTTCTAAGACTGTTCTGAGGCTGGTCTGCAGTTCTGAGCCTGTACTAACACTGTTCTACAGTACTGAGACTGTTCTGCAGTTCTGAGACTATTCTGCAGTTCTGAGCCTGTTCTGAGACTGTTCTGCAGTACTGAGACTGTTCTGAGACTGTTCTGCAGTACTGAGCCTGTTCTGAGACTTTTCTGCAGTTCTGAGACTGTTCTGCAGTTCTGAGACTTTTCTGCAGTACTGAGCGTGTTCTGAGACTGTTCTGCAGTACTGAGACTGTTCTGCAGTACTGAGACTGTTCTGAGGCTGTTCTTCAGTTCTAAGACTGTTCTGAGGCTGTTCTGCAGTTCTGAGACTGTTCTGCAGTTCTGAGACTATTCTGCAGTTCTGAGCCTGTTCTGAGACTGTTCTGCAGTTCTGAGCCTGTTCTGAGACTGTTCTTCAGTACTGAGCCTGTTCTGAGACTGTTCTTCAGTTCTAAGACTGTTCTGAGACTGTTCTGCAGTTCTGAGACTGTTCTGCAGTTCTGAGCCTGTTCTGAGACTGTTCTGCAGTTCTGAGCCTGTTCTAACACTGTTCTGCAGTACTGTTCTCCGTGACGGAGCGCAGCGGGTTACGCACGACGCAGCGCACGCACTGGTTTGGAGGAGAGAGGATACTGTTATTATGACTACAGCTAATGTCACCGCTGCTGCTGCTGATGGCGCTGTGCTGGGTGGAGTCAGGTCACTTTGTGAAACTACCCGAAGTGTAACTTTTACAGCTCGTTAAGTGTGTGTGTGTGTGTGTGTGTGTGTGTGTGTGTGTGTGTGTGTGTGTGTGTGTGCAACAAAGATGTCTAATTCTGGACTCACTGCATCTTTGATATATTTTTCAGTGACAGGGCGGCACAGAATAACCCAGTAACTCTGATGTCATGGCACCTGGCAGAAACATGCCGGTGTCACTTCGGATGCATTCAGGTAAAATGGGACAGTCACCCTTTCCCATAAAAAGTGTGTTGTGAAAATATAAAGTCAAACAGTTAATGAAATGCAACATGTTGCTGTTATAACCTTGTTGTTTTACCTGCAACACTCATTACCAAAAGGAGATCTGCAGGACTGCTTTCACTTTCAGTACTTTAGGTGTAAATACTTCTGTACTTTTACTGCAAATACTGTGTATTAAAAACACAAACGTGACATAATACTTGGAGAAATGGATTCTGGTTGTAGTGTGTTATTTGGACAGTAGGTGGCGCTGCTGTTTAAAGAATGAGATTCAAACTGAGCTTCTGGAGCTCCCCTCTTCCTTCTTCATTAGTGCTAATCATGTATTTATATGTGTGTATGCTGGTGGGACTGGTTTCCGTCCATCCCTGAGGTTTATCTAAGTGATATTCTTTTAGTGTGACATTATGTTTCTGTTTATAATTGTATAATCTGATAATATTCTGTATCAGATTGTAGAAACTTCACACATCCTGACGTTAACAACTCATCTAACTTGTCATGTGATGTAAGTCTCCACAGTCTAACTTCTATACAGACTGATATATTTCATACATGTTGCTGTGCATGAAGCCTCTTTGTTGAATTTCTTCTGTGGATTTCCAGAGTTTTCCGTCTGACTGAGGAAGATTCAAGTGTTGCACATTTCCAGCCGAGGTGTGTTTTTGGTCCTTCGGGAAAATGAGAACATGAAGGATGTCTGATATGTGATTCAACAACAGATGGAGAGCAGGGTTGACTTTGTTGGTTTGGACAGCAGGTGGCGCTGCTGCATCAACAATCAGCGGAGACTCAAACACACAAACGTACCTTTATCTCCTCTACATTTCCAGCAGGCTGCAAACACTTTTAAACCCAGTCTATAAAACCTACTGGCTGCTGCTACCTATGGCAGCAGCCATCCCCTGCTCCGGTTGGGCCACAACCTCCTGAACTCTCTGAGCTGCAGCAACCTCCCAAACTCTCTGAGCTGCAGCAACCTCCCGAACTCTCTGAGCTGCAGCAACCTCCCGAACTCTCTGAGCTGCAGCAACCTCCCGAACTCTCTGAGCTGCAGCAACCTCCCGAACTCTCTGAGCTGCAGCAACCTCCCGAACTCTCTGAGCTGCAGCAACCTCCCGAACTCTCTGAGCTGCAGCAACCTCCCGAACTCTCTGAGCTGCAGCAACCTCCCGAACTCTCTGAGCTGCAGCAACCTCCCAAACTCTCTGAGCTGCAGCAACCTCCTGAACTCTCTGAGCTGCACCAACTTCCTGAACTCTCTGAGCTGCAGCAACCTCCTGATCCACCTGTGCGGCAGCCTCCTGGTTCCCTGGCAGCACTGGTTCCACCGGCTTCTCTGCCAGTCTCTCCGTCGCAAGCCTCCTGTCCTGCTGCCCTGTCACCAGACCCTGGTCTTCATCTCCAGCCATGCCGCCGACCTCCAGAAGGCTTCCGCCTTCGCTGCTGGCCTCCAGTGGCCTTCTGTCTACACCTCAGCATCCGGTTCGACCCCCGGAGGGTCCCCACCTTCGTCCCCGACCTCCTGAGTTGCTCCGTACGTCTGATCATCACCCGGACCTGCTCAGCCCTTCAGCCCTGCCTCGTGGGTGCCCACCTGACCTGCTCTGCTCTTATGTCCAGCCCTCGGGCCAGGAGCAGGGTATGGTTGCGGCCCGACCGGAGCAAGACGTAGCTTCTGCGATCCAGCAGAGGCAGGAGTGAGCTGCAGCCCATAGAGTTCAGGGAGCTGCCGCAGCACAGGGAGTTCAGGGAGAGGTTGTGGCACCTGCTCCCTCTAACTGTGCTCGTTGTTGTTGGATATGAGACCTAATATGGATGGTAACTGAACTGTGATGGGACGTGAGACTGTTTGTGTAAAGGGAGCAGAGTCGGGGGGCAGGACACAGCCCTGGGGGGCTCCTGTGCTGAGATGAAAGGTCGTTCACCTTAACCCACTGTCTCCAGATCCAGTGGAGCATGAAGGAGCTGATGCTCAGCTGTGTTTGTGTTCCCTATAAGTCTGTAAAAGAACACATTTAGTTCGGTTTCATTCAGTTTAAAGCACTTTAGTTGGAACTTAAACAAAACAGATTCTTTACATCATTTAAACATCATTTAAGTTCCAACATTTAGACCAAAACTCATTTTAATTCAACCTGTTGAAGCCAAGAGAGACACATCATGTTAAACAGCTGATCTGTGTGAGCACCACACACACACACACACACACAGTTGTGTTTCCGTCACTTTCGGGGACATTACATTCACTTACATTCATTACCTGGAGACTTACCCTAACCTTACACCAAGTCTTCAGCCTAAAGTTTGATGATTTCATTATAGGGACGGACATTTTGTCCCCACAATGTGACTGTGTAAACAAATTTCTGTCCCCACAACATTAGTAATACCTGCCCACACACACACAGATAAACTCACCTGATTTCCTGTAAAAGGAGAGGGGCGGAGCAACACTGACCCGGTGATCCAGGTACGTAAGAACAGGGCGGGAACCTGAAGCTGAAAGTGTTCAGTTAGTTCAGACTCCATTTTGAGTCGACAGAGCAGAAGGAGGAAACTGAAGGCTGAGGCATGGTGAGTGTTAATCCAACATCTTTATTATCTTACCGTCAAAGTCTGTGAGTCGGTTTCCTCCCTGTGGACTGTAGAGGAAAGAAATGTGAGAATGACCAGTTTGATTAATCTGTGGACACAAAGTCCTTATGTATACTGCGCGTGCTGCTTCCTGTTGTCAGTCTTGTTTGTGACTCTTGAATAAACTTGTTCCTCCTGATTCTCGTGAGAGAAGTTAAAGAAAAGTGACCAGGTGGAGCTGATTTATTAAACTGTGTGTTATTATACTGTATACTGTGTGTGTGTGTGTGTGTGTGTGTACCGTGGCATTGCAGGGACGGTTGTCATGGTCACCCAGTCCTTTGTAAGGTAGCAGGTATTCATCAGCGTCGACCACATCCTCCATGTCATCCGAGCTCAGCAGGCGAGAGTAAAACCTGCTGTCTGCAGGGCTGGGGAGGTCACCCTGAGACAGGAGTCAGAGCGCTTCATTCACTAACAGCCACGAGGGCTACAGCTCACTAAAAGTGACCCAGCTGGGGTCAATATAGCACCGACGACCACACTGGGTTCTCTCTTCCCAGTACCGGTGGGTCGTGTTTTGAAATATTACTGTTCATCACTAAAATCTGGTTATTTTGAGCAACAAGCTCAAGTTTGACCTGAAAACAGACAGACTTTACATGTATTCTTAACAATTAATGACAAACAGTGACATGTAAGCAAAGGCGGAGGTTTGGTTTTAACTTTGGCATGTCTGGTCGGATGACTAATATGTGTGCACATGCATTCAAGCGGGCGCCTGGTTTGCTTGTGTTGTTTGTGTGTTGTGGATGTTTGGTTTGTATGTTTGTGTGGTGAGTGGTGTGTGTGCATATTTTGGGTGCCTTGTGCCGCCATGTCCTACAAGGTCGTATTGGTTCGCCCGACCTCTCAATGTCTTATCCAGGTCTGCTGTTTAAACGGGTGGCCGTTGGCCTGTAAAGTTGTCCTTTTTGCAATCTTCCTGTTAGGCCCCCTGTCTAAAGGGTTTTTCGAGGTCTCCGTTAAAATTCTCCATTTTTCGGCCTAAAACTTCCACTCTTCCCGAAAATGCTGTGGAGAACTCCTTGTGAGTGCGGTCCGGACCAGGTGTAAAGTTGTATTTTCCTCAACTAAGGTCGCCCTTTAGGTTCTCCATTTTTTGAGAAATTTTTCCGGTTATTGAATCCACTTTTAAAAAGCTTGTAACAGACTGCAAATTATTTCCACCTAAAAACCTGGAGCGATTCCTTTAAACTCTGCTGTTCTCGGCCTTCTTTTTATGCTCACTACTGTCAAACTCTTGCGTTCGAGAAGTTCCAAGATTAACTTGACTCAGTCTCTTTGCAGTTCCACCCAAAACCTTTCCAGATGCTTCTATTTGCAGTCAGACTCGCAGTCCTCTCTTCCTGAGCTTTGGGTCTTCTCTACTTCTGCTTTTGGATGTCTCTACTAGACTGCTGGAATGTCGAGCGTTCTGCAGTACGAGCTGTCTGCAGTACGAGCTGTTTGAAGGCTGCGAGCTGAGACTGTTCTGAGACTGTCCTGCATCTGAGACTGCTCACTGAGATTCCATGAACTGTTTCAAGAACTGTTTTCCTGCAGTCTGAGTTCCTGGTTCTGAGACTGTTTCCTGCAGTTCTGAGACTGTCTGCAGTCTGGACGTTTGGACTGGAGCTTTCTGAGACAGCATCAGACCCGTTCGTAACGTGAGACTTCCTGGGTTCTAGCGCCTCTGTTCTGCTCTGAGACTTCCTGCAGTTCTGGCTGTCTGCTTTCTGCTGTTCTCAGTTCTTAGACTGTCCTGGTATGGAATGTTCTGCAGACTGTCTGCAGTTCTGGACAATGTCCTGCGTCTGAGCTGTTCTGCTTTCTCGACTTATGCGAGATGTTCTGCAGTTGGATGTTCTGCAACTGGTTTCTCTTCCAGTTTCTCCTATGGTCTGCGGACAGCTGTCCGGTGCGGTGCTTCAGGAGATTCCTGCGATCGTCGGGCACTTTGGTGTCCTCCCGTTGAGACGTCCGAGCGAGCCCGAGAGGTGAACGTCGGTGCGACGTGGGGGTTCTGCTTCCCGCCAGCCCGCTGTGGACTCCTATCGGTATTAACTCCCGTGGAACTTCAGCCGAGCTGGACGGTGAGGGTGAATTGGAACAACGGGCGTTCTGAGCTCTTTCCCGCGACGGGCCACGCGGAGGCGTTGAGTCTGGTCCCGTGTGGAGGGTGGCTGGTAGGATCGGTCACTTATTTTAGTAATTCACTAGTGCTGTTGTTTCTGTTGTTGACGAACACAGGGTTCGGCCACCCGTCTTTTGGAAACCGAATATCATGTTAAAACCACTATTATGGTTGGACTGCTGGTGGTTCTTTGGAATAGGGGTGTATTTAAGTAGTTGTTGGTTTGTGTTGTGTTGTTTTAAAAGTGCTAATCTGTTGTTTTGTACTTCAAGGGTCCAGTAACCTCCTAGTTACTTGAAAACGCTGTACTTTTCATGTTAGTAAAAAGGAAAATACTTTATAAAAAGTGTGGTTTTAACATAATCCGCTTTTTATCCCTTGTTTTCTCCTTACGGAATCATGTTATTCAGTGGTTGGTTTTCCTCCTGGTTTTAGTGTATTTGGATTGAAAGGTTTTAAATTGAAAAAGTTGTTAGGTATTTACAAGACGGTTGATGTGCTTGAAGCTCCTGCCTTCATAGGTTCCACAACTTAACCAGCTTATTTTCCAGTAACATTTCCATGACTACTTGTTTCTTTGTGGCAGTTTGTTGGGGAAATCTGTGAATTTCGGTATTTGTTGAAACTCCAACCTGAACTTTAAGCTACCAACTGTGAATCCGTTGACTTTTTCAGATGTTTTTAACCAGGAATGAACCCAATTTGAATCCTCCTTATTTCAGAGTCACCTGAAGCCAAGATACCCACTGGCTGTGTCCTTGGACAGCGAATCCTAACTGTGGGCACCTCTGTTCCTGAAGGCAGGCCCTGCCTCGACTTTCCACAACTCCTATTCTTGAACTTCAACCTGCCAAACTTTAACCAACATCAACCTACTGGTCTCTCTTCTGCTGGCTCGGTTTTAACCTGCAACTTCCGAGTCCAACCTCCTGACCTCTGATGCAGCTCCTAACCGGCCCCTGACTTCCTGACCCTTGGAACCTCCAATTGCTCCTCCAACCTCGGCAACATTGCCACCGGCAACCCTGCCGGACGCAGAATTACTCTGATGGCAGCCTCGCTGGTGGCAAACCCTGGCTTCTAACAGCTCTGTTCAACTGAGCCCTGGGTTCCGCTGCTGGCTCGCTTCTGTAGGCTAATCGTTGACCCTGGGGTCCTGCGTCCGACCCTGCTGTTCCTCCAGCCTGATCCCAAGGTGCCTTCCGTCGTGCTTTCTCCTGTTTTAACCCTCCACTAACAATTTGGTCCCGACAGACGCCTTCAACAATGCTGACCTTAGCACTTTGGGCACAATTGTCCGTTGGGCCTTTTCCACACTGGCAACTTTTGGCCAGAATGAGTCTTTACAATCAAGTTAACATTGGCAGACTTTTTGGATTCAGAGGTTTGGGCACAGCCCCGGGTCCGTGCTGAGATGATGTTATTAACCATTTAGTGGGAGAGAGGGGAGCTGGGAAAGGATGGAGACACATTTTTCCAGTGTTGCGTGACAAGTTTAATTTTACCATTAGTTCCGTGCCATAAATTCAGCGGGCTGAGCACTTTTGTACCTATTCTTGCCATTATCCAGGGTTTTGAAAACACTTTGGAATTAAAACATCTTAAATTTAACTGGTTGTGTTTCATTAAGTGCACAAGCCCCCTGTGGTAATTTCCGCCACAACCAATGACACTCAAAAGTCAACCTCCTGGGGTGGAGCCCAACCATTTCCTACCCGGGGCCAATCACTAACATTTGACCTGGGCATTCCACACGGTCTTCAGAAAGGGGGAATAAATATACGAATTACATCTTTTATCTGACGCAAACTTCCTGCACCTTTAGTGACTTAAAACAAATTAAACTGAGTTTTTAATTTCGGGAACTCCTTGAAGTCTTTCTTGCGGCTGGGCGAACTTTTTATTTTAGACATTTAAAAAGTCGACCAGAGCGAGAGAAACGGTGGGAATTAACAACACTTGGTTGGATTCTCTCCATTCTGTGCAGCCTCCCTCCTTGCTTGGGGTTTCCTTGACATCTCTGCTCATCCCAGGAACTGCCCGCCTCTGAGCAGGGCCAAAATTTCGCTTCGCTCTGGGGTCGAATGCCGTGAGCTCGATAAACTGGTTTGCGGTGTCTGTTTTGTTGTATTGGAGGGCACCTGTCCTGAAGGTACAGTACTTGGCTACCCTGCTCCAGCAAGGTTGCTGAGTCGCTCTCGTTGCAGCTTCCCAGGTGGGCTATGTTGCAGGGCTCAGTCAAGCGTTTACAGCTGGTCTACAGACGCAACGGGGCCACCTTCAGGTTGGACTAGGGTTCTGGGTTTGGGCACCTCTCCCTTTAATGGCCATTTGACGAAATGGACCAACTTGGGTTGGGTCCAATATGAAACTGAATGTTTAAATTACGGGTGTTTAGATGTTTGGTGAACTTTAATAATTTCTGCAGTCTCCTGTTCGGATGAGGACCTTCTTAACACGTCTTCAGATCAGATGGAGATTTAAAAAGGTGTTCAGCTGCAGTTTGGAATCCAGTGGCTGTAAACACTTTTTACGAAGGTTTCAGTTCAGGCTTTCCTTTCCCAGTCTGGTTTCCTTAACAAACGTTAAAAGGGTTACCATTTAAGAAGATCGGAGGTTTGAGGTTGAGAATGTTCAAACTATTTAATTCCCTGTCTAGCTAACGGTTTTAGTGGTACTGACTCAATGTTTTCACTGAGGTTTTCTGATTCACACAATTTTTGTCTCATCCGTTACTGAATGCTTGACTTCATCCGGGTTCATACTATTATTACTAACTCCTTAATTTTAAAGTTTAGCTAAAGTTTGAGCCTTTGTTAATTCTTGGATTAGTTTTCCGCCTGCTAGAGTTCATGTTCCTTTCCCAGTCTTTTGGTTAACCTCAAAGATAATCATACTGCCACTGGTAAAAGAGAGGATTTAACTGGAAGGGTCGTGTAAGTACGCGGGAAACTGCGCTGATGTTCAAGCTTTTAGCCCTCTTTTATCGAGTGCTTACAGGAGAATGTTGGGTTGGGTCCTCCTGAATCTAATTTTAATCTCCAAATTCGTAAATCGTCTCTGGACTGCAGAAATTGAAATTTAGAATGGCGTAACCTCTCTAAGTGGAAATCCTAATTCAGATGATGGCCCTCATTTCTGTTCTACTTTTTGAACTCTTGGGATCAATTGTTCCAGGAACTCTACAGTTAAAGTGCACATTTCGTTTTTCTGGTTTCAAATGTTGAGGTGCGAATGTATTACTGAGCAAGGACGGTTGCTTTGGTTGACAAGGTGCCTGTTTATCAGGAACCAAACCCACCTCCTTTCCTCCTTAGCACTGAATTTAACCGGCTTCTGGCGGGCTTCGTCCATCCCCTGGTTCAAGATCTGCTTTACTACCAGCCCGACTCAGAACTTCCTAATCTGACCCACTGCCTTGCTGCACCACCGATCCTTTCAGTACCCGGTTGGAGTGTCTCCCGCTAACTTTTCGACTAATTTTACATGGCTCTGCCAACCTCTTTGTTGAAACCCCGTTCTGTAGGTTCATTCCGCACAGGAACTGTTAGCATCGCAGGGGTTTTTCCAATGGCATGGGGCTGGAACCTGATCGGGTGATTGTTTTTACCTGTCGTGTGCAAGAATCTTTAGATGTCAACGAACTTATTTCCCGTCTCTTTCGCACGCGCAAGGGCTTTTAAACCAGGACCTTAACCAGGCTCGCATCGAGCCTTCCCTTCCGGTTGGCCCTTCTTAAACCTCCTCTTCACCCTCCCACCCCACCCAATCTTCACGAACTCTTAGGCCACCAATCCTGCCTCCTTGGCAACCTCTGCTGCCTAGGAGCACCCCGAATTCTGGTGACCCAAACTTTCGGTCCAGCACTCGAATTGAGCTTCACTCAATTCCTGAGCTTCCGAACCTCGTCTCGAGCTCTGCATAAGGCGACTTTTGACAATGACCTTGGAGAACAAATTCTGGCGCAGCAGTTCCAAACCAGTAAACCCTGTTCCTGAGCGAGAACTTGTCCCGTTCCGAGCCTCCGGCCCTGGCACAGGTAGCTGGAAGCTTGCTCATTGGCCGCTAAAGCTGAAACAATGTGGTTTCATCCAGGACACAACTTACCGCAAATCTAGCGGCCTCCTGGCTTTGAAAAACCATTTTTAATCTTGGCCGAAGTTCCTGTAATTGATGGCGGCCCCTTCCGTCTGTGGGTGCCTACCTGTCCTCCATTCACTTAGTCAGGTGTGGGCTGAAAACGGTCTTCATCTGTATACAGTTGGAGGGTTTGGCCAATGTCGTGAAACGTTTTGGCACCGCCAAATTGCCGGTGTTCCAGGACAATTATTACCGAGTATGGGAAGACCGGTCGGGCAACAACCCTGGTCGGTAGGTTATAACACAACCTAACTGAAATGCATGGCATAACCAAGGGGTCTCCCAATACCTGGGTTGGTGACCTTTATCAACTTAATGTTAGACACATTTTTTTCTGACATTTTTAAAAATTTTGACAAACAGTATTGGGAAATTTTAAACTTTGGTTGTTTTGCAGCTTTTTTACTTTGAAAAAAATTCCTGATTGGGTCGATTCTTTTTAGTGACAAATTATTTTGACGGAAACGTACTGTTCTTCGGTTGGGCTATCCTCTGCAGTCTTCCCTCCTTGTGATATTCTCCCAATTTGACGACTTTTCCCACAGAGTAAATTTCACTACCTGAAGTTCCTTCACAGACGGACAGTTAATACCTCATTCAAAAGGCGAACTTCATCCCTGTTCATTTCGTAAGCTCTGGAACTGCAAAGCTCAGTTTCAACCTTTGAGTACATGAACGTTAAGATGAATTTGACTACGTGATGTAATCAACGTTCTGGTTAATTTAGTGCATGTTCTGTGAGTGTTTTTTGGTTTCGGAAAATAAGAACCGTATTTCTGTGAAGAAGTTCCTTTCATTTATATCGCAGTCTTGTTTCGTTGGTTTCGGCGGTCTGGACCTGCAATACAGGACTGCCTCCAATTCTTAAACGTTAACCCTTTTCCCCTTCTAATTTTCACTTCTGAAACCTTTAACCCTGTGAGTTGTGGTCGCGTACGGCGTTGCTGGACGTTTGGGCCGGCAACCTTTCTGCGTTCAATTCTAACTTCTGAGTTGAGCCTTTCAAACTGTTCTGAGCTTCGCAGCGAGATGATCTCTGAGCTGGAGAACTCGAGACCTTCTTCTAAGCCAAGATCTAAGTCGAGACTGGCTTAACCCACTGGGGTTTTTCCCAAACCCCTTTGGGTGGGAAATATTCCTGTTTCAACTAATTTTGGGATTTTGGAAACCTTTTCTGCACAACCTTTCGAACTTTTTATGGAAACTCGCAGCGAGTTTTTAACCTTCTTCGGGAACTTTTTGGACTTTTTACTCCCTTTTAAATTTTTGAGTTTTCCCCCTTTGAAAACGTTTAAAGCCCTGGCCCCAAAGCCGGTTTAAACCGGTTTTCCCAAGTTCCCTTTTCCAATTTCCCCCCTCCTTCCCCCCCTTCTCTTCCTTTCCGGCTAAATTCCCGGCCCCAAGGGTTCTGGTCTAACGTTTCGGCGCGGGTCTGGCGCTCCTGAGGTTTTCTTTGGTTCTAAACTTTCCGGGGGATTTTGCCCTTCAAACCCTGCCCGTTGACTG
>NC_058060.1:26425304-26552804 GCF_020085105.1 Siniperca chuatsi
CCCTGAGGTTTATCTAAGTGATATTCTTTTAGTGTGACATTATGTTTCTGTTTATAATTGTATAATCTGATAATATTCTGTATCAGATTGTAGAAACTTCACACATCCTGACGTTAACAACTCATCTAACTTGTCATGTGATGTAAGTCTCCACAGTCTAACTTCTATACAGACTGATATATTTCATACATGTTGCTGTGCATGAAGCCTCTGGATTTCCAGAGTTTTCCGTCTGACTGAGGAAGATTCAAGTGTTGCACATTTCCAGCCGAGGTGTGTTTTTGGTCCTTCAGGAAAATGAGAACATGAAGGATGTCTGATATGTGATTCAACAACAGATGGAGAGCAGGGTTGACTTTGTTGGTTTGGACAGCAGGTGGCGCTGCTGCATCAACAATCAGCGGAGACTCAAACACACAAACGTACCTTTATCTCCTCTACATTTCCAGCAGGCTGCAAACACTTTTAAACCCAGTCTATAAAACCTACTGGCTGCTGCTACCTATGGCAGCAGCCATCCCCTGCTCCGGTTGGGCCGCAACCTCCCAAACTTTCTGAGCTGCAGCAACCTCCCGAACTCTCTGAGCTGCAGCAACCTCCTGATCTCTCTGAGCTGCAGCAACCTCCTGAACTCTCTGAGCTGCAGCAACCTCCCGAACTCTCTGAGCTGCAGCAACCTCCCGAACTCTCTGAGCTGCAGCAACCTCCCGAACTCTCTGAGCTGCAGCAACCTCCCGAACTCTCTGAGCTGCAGCAACCTCCCGAACTCTCTGAGCTGCACCAACCTCCTGAACTCTCTGAGCTGCAGCAACCTCCTGATCCACCTGTGCAGCAGCCTCCTGGTTCCCTAGCAGCACTGGTTCCACCGACTCCTCTTCCAGTCTCTCCGTCGCCGGCCTCCTGTCCTGCTGCCCGGTCACCAGACCCTGGTCTTCATCTCCAGCCATGCCGCCAACCTCCAGAAGGCTTCCGCCTTCGCTGCTGGCCTCCAGTGGCCTTCTGTCTTCACCTCAGCATCCGGTTCGACCCCCAGAGGGTCCCCACCTTCGTCCCCGACCTCCTGAGTTGCTCCGTATGTCTGGTAATCACCCGGACCTGCTCGGCCCTTCAGCCCTGCCTCCTGGGTGCCCACCTGACCTGCTCTGCTCTTATGTCCAGCCCTCGGGCCAGGAGCAGGGTATGGTTGCGGCCCAACCGGAGCAAGACGTGACTGCTGCGATCCAGCAGAGGCAGGAGTGAGCTGCAGCCCATAGAGTTCAGGGAGCTGCCGCAGCACAGGGGGTTCAGGGAGAGGTTGTGGCACCTGCTCCCTCTAACTGTGCTCGTTGTTGTTGGATATGAGACCTAATATGGATGGTAACTGAACTGTGATGGGACGTGAGACTGTTTGTGTAAAGGGAGCAGAGTCAGGGGGCAGGACACAGCCCTGGGGGGCTCCTGTGCTGAGATGAAAGGTCGTTCACCTTAACCCACTGTCTCCAGATCCAGTGGAGCATGAAGGAGCTGATGCTCAGCTGTGTTTGTGTTCCCTATAAGTCTGTAAAAGAACACATTTAGTTCGGTTTCATTCAGTTTAAAGCACTTTAGTTGGAACTTAAACAAAACAGATTCTTTACATCATTTAAACATCATTTAAGTTCCAACATTTAGACCAAAACTCATTTTAATTCAACCTGTTGAAGCCAAGAGAGACACATCATGTTAAACAGCTGATCTGTGTGAGCACCACACACACACACACACACACACACACACACACACACACAGTTGTGTTTCCGTCACTTTCGGGGACATTACATTCACTTACATTCATTACCTGGAGACTTACCCTAACCTTACACCAAGTCTTCAGCCTAAAGTTTGATGATTTCATTATAGGGACGGACATTTTGTCCCCACAATGTGACTGTGTAAACAAATTTCTGTCCCCACAACATTAGTAATACCTGCCCACACACACACAGATAAACTCACCTGATTTCCTGTAAATGGAGAGGGGCGGAGCAACACTGACCCGGTGATCCAGGTACGTAAGAACAGGGAGGAACCTGAAGCTGAAAGTGTTCAGTTAGTTCAGACTCTATTTTGAGTCGACAGAGCAGAAGGAGGAAACTGAAGGCTGAGGCAGGGTGAGTGTTAATCCAACATTTTTATTATCTTACCGTCAAAGTCTGTGAGTCGGTTTCCTCCCTGTGGACTGTAGAGGAAAGAAATGTGAGAATGACCAGTTTGATTAATCTGTGGACACAAAGTTGTGATGTATACTGCGCGTGCTGCTTCCTGTTGTCAGTCTTGTTTGTGACTCTTGAATAAACTTGTTCCTCCTGATTCTCGTGAGAGAAGTTAAAGAAAAGTGACCAGGTGGAGCTGATTTATTAAACTGTGTGTTATTATACTGTATACTGTGTGTGTGTGTGTACCGTGGCATTGCAGGGACGGTTGTCATGGTCACCCAGTCCTTTGTAAGGTAGCAGGTATTCATCAGCGTCGACCACATCCTCCATGTCATCCGAGCTCAGCAGGCGAGAGTAAAACCTGCTGTCTGCAGGGCTGGGGAGGTCACCCTGAGACAGGAGTCAGAGCGCTTCATTCACTAACAGCCACGAGGGCTACAGCTCACTAAAAGTGACCCAGCTGGGGTCAATATAGCACCGACGACCACACTGGGTTCTCTCTTCCCAGTACCGGTGGGTCGTGTTTTGAAATATTACTGTTCATCACTAAAATCTGGTTATTTTGAGCAACAAGCTCAAGTTTGACCTGAAAACAGACAGACTTTACATGTATTCTTAACAATTAATGACAACCAGTGACATGTAAGCAAAGGCGGAGGTTTGGTTTTAACTTTGGCATGTCTGGTCGGATGACTAATATGTGTGCACATGCTCTATAACTCTTCCATATGCACACATGAGCTCTGGTGTTCACAGATCTCAGCTGCACAACGTTATTATTACTAATAGAAATGATGGACAAAACTACCAAAATAAGACCCACGTTGTAATAAACCGTAATGTTCCTTAACTAACAACATTGCTGGACGTATTCCAGGTCCTAAATAAACCCCTTCGTATATAACAAAAGCCTCTTTACGTTAATCTAAAGGCAGTTTAACATGTCGCTCTCTCGTCTGAATAAACACAGGCACTTTTATGTAAACGCACAACAACAATGTTGCTGCGTTGAACCTGAAAAGTTTCTGTATCACTTTCAACACGACAGTCTGAACTGACTGGTGTCAGATTAACAGATTCACGTTAAGCAGCACGAGAGAGATTAAATACACATCAGGCTCCGCCTTCGCTGTATCAAATCATTCATCTCTTAGGCACAACGAAAAGAAAAATGGAATTAACTGTGAAACCCTGTGAAAGTTGAAGTTGTTGAGGAGATTCTTCTCAGATCAGAAGCAGAAGAGGTTAAAAAACTTAATATCCAGCAAAACTCTTTATATACAGCATGTGAGCTAAGAGGAACAAAACAAGAGTTGTGTCATTCAGTGTTGTTAGAATAAAAATGTACATAAGTTATCCCATTTATGTTTTGTTCTTAGTGGCCTTTAAAGTGCACAGCAATGCTGTGTGTGTATGGTGTATGTGTGTTATTAAACTTGTGTCTGAGAATTACAGGAATGGCACCCTGCTATCTCATGACTGGCAGGGCAGGCTGACACCGAACCAAGATAGTCTCACGGTTGCTCCCAGGGCCGCTCTCACGAGATTAGAGCCGTCTCAACATACCTTGTTTATTATTAAGCATTATACACCTCCCCCACCCCTTAGAGAACTATGTAACAGGGAATCTCCTAAACTGAATAAAAGAGAGGAGGCTGCATAGATGCACTTCAGAGTGAGTAGGAGATGTAACTGAATGCATCTATGCTTACTCTCCTCGCGAGTAAAAACTTAAGTTAATGCCTTTGTCTTTCTTTCCTTGTATATGATTTAAATGTTCTAGGTGTCTTGAACCTGACAATGTGTGACTGCAGAACAGTTTCAAATCCTCTGCCTCCTCTGAGTAACACAGCCCTGGTTACCGTCGCTCGGTCGCTCGGTACCTGATATGGAGCAGTAGCTGAGTTGTGGGTTCACTCCGCTCAGCTGCTCGTATCCTAAACCCATCTGCTGAAGTTTCCCTGGCAGGTAGTTTTCTATCAGCACGTCACACACTCCTGCAAGCTGAGACACACACACAATTATAATGGACGTAAAACACACAAAAAACATGTTTATGGTCATGTAGCTTCGTGACAATAACTCAATAACTGAAACGTGTTCGTAACACCGAGAAAAAGTACCGAGTTGACATCAGATGTTTGGTCAGATTCAAAATCAGTCCTTCTGTGATCAGATAGTTCCTGATTTATATCATCATTTGTCCAGTTTCAGACCGTATTTTATTTGAATTCTTCTTCGGCTGCTTCTGTTTACACATTTTACACAGAAAAACGTGTTGATATTTCTCAAAGTCAGGTATCAAAACGGGTAGAATTTGGTGTCAGTACTGACACTCAGGCGTTGTATCTGCATCAGTGCTGAAAATGTCAAACGCCACCCAGCCCTGCGTGACAGCACTGGACAGGTGAGGGAGTCGTACCTCCTGGATGATGTGCGCTCCTCTGGGATGTTTCAGGTCCACAGAAATACTCTGAAATCAGAGGCTCATTATTAACTCTGTGAGAATAACATGACACTGATGTTAAAGAATCACACAAGAGCTTTTACATGTTTGATCCCCTTATCTATGAATCCCGTGCATCAGCTTTTAGACTGACTTCCTTCCTTTGTTACTCGTCAGTGTTACTGCAGTGAGGGACTGTACAGTAAAGGTGAGCACATTTCAACACCTGTTTTTAATATATTTTATATTCATGTTCCTTTCTTCAACAGCTTGTGAGAAGCTCTGACATTTAAGGCATCTGATATTTGAAGCCAAACATCATTCACAAGTTAGTGAAATCAAACCAGGACTTTTGTCGATGCACAGAAGTGACGCCAAAGCTTGTTTTTTGTGCTTCGCAGCGCTGCAGGTGGATAATATGAGCTGACGTCTCTGCTTTCATATATTGTTTTTCTCTTTCCGTCCTATCGTTCAGTCTGACACAGACTGCAGTCTCTCTGCAGGTAAAACTTTCAGAGAAACAAACTGACACCTGGCTGCTGGGAAGGAAGGAAGGAGGGAAACTGGATTTAAGGAGCTAACACACACACACAATCTATAAATGAAACGTCATGTCCTGATGTTTTACATCGTGTTATTGTGTGTGCAGGGAGGCAGTAAATGGACTGTGTAAGAACAGGGAGGAACCTGAAGCTGAAAGTGTTCAGTTAGTTCAGACTCCATTTTGAGTCGACAGAGCAGAAGGAGGAAACTGAAGGCTGAGGCAGGGTGAGTGTTAATCCAACATCTTTATTATCTTACCGTCAAAGTCTGTGAGTCGGTTTCCTCCCTGTGGACTGTAGAGGAAAGAAATGTGAGAATGACCAGTTTGATTAATCTGTGGACACAAAGTCATTATGTATACTGCGCGTGCTGCTTCCTGTTGTCAGTCTTGTTTGTGACTCTTGAACAGACTTGTTCTTCTTGATTCTCGTGTTCTGAGCTCACAGTCAGTGTTTCTGTTTCACCTCTCAGACTGACTGAAGGCCAGAAGATGAGTGTTTGTGTGGAGGAAGAGGAGGACAGAGCAGAGTCTCCAGGATCCAGCTGTCTGTCTCTGAAGAGTGACCGGTCCAAAGATCATCCTCCATTCTTCAGTAATGAACCTGGACCCTCAGACACAAAGTAAGAGACTGTTTTTACTGTAAACTGACCTGATGGAAGATGAAGCATTGAGGATGAAGACTAAATGCTAAAAGATTTATATTCATGATGCGGAACTATTAGTGCAGATACTGTTTAACACTAAGATGGATCCTAGTCTGGGTTTTATAGCCACAATCTACTCCATTTCAGAATTTACACTTCCAGAAAATTTTCGTCTATTTTTGCCATCACATTGAAGTTGCTGTAAACATTTGCAACTATTCAAAATCTGAAAGAATCTGCTTCAAACATGTCATTCATTTTCTCATATTTGTCCTCAGAATATTTAGTTGTTGGCTCTTCCTCAGATCAGCTGTTATGATCCACCAGATGCTTCTTGAATCAGTTCATTATAATTGTGCAACATGTGGTGAAAAAGCATTTGTAGAAAGCTTTGCTCAGCTTGATTCTGTGTGTCGACGGTTTGAGTTTGAGTTTGCTCTTTAACAAACTACTTTTGTAAATACGGGGAAGAAAATTTAAGCTCAAAGGTCCACTTACTAATGATTCGGAGCTGGCAGTTGAAAGCTTTGAATCTTTAGTAAGTGGACCTTTGAGCTCAGATTCTCGCCACCATATATTGTTCCTGAAGGTGAAGAACAAACATCCACAGGCAGCACTTAGAAAAGTTATGAGCTGATAAAACCACTTCTGTATTTTAGAATATTTGAATTGTGTTCATGCCTTCATTTGATAGTTGACAGTAGAGACAAACAAGGCAGCCGTCTGGACTTGAACCTGTGACACCACTGTTACATGCTACGTGTCTTACACTGCTGGTCTTCCACAGTTATTCAGACCACTTCTAACCTCAGTTCAAACCTAACTAACTCAAGCTAAGCTGCCCACAGTGACTGTAAAACAGTGAAGGACATAATCAGCTGTCTTTAATGGAAGGCTTTTACTGTGAAGTAGCTGCAGGAAGTGTTGAGTTTGTATTAATAACAAACTACAGGCAGATCACTAAATGTTAAATAAGACAGTCAGATAGGAAAAGCAGTTAATTTGTGTTTCTGAAAGCAGGAGAGTTGAGATAAAAGGAACAATCATTGTCATTACAGACTGAAAGCTGAACGCAAACAGAAAAGTAACAACACTTTTACTGTTCTCTGTGAGCGTCTGAGCTTCGACACAGTGTCGTCCAAATCATTTTAGTTCTAAAGAAATGTCTTCACAGAGAGAGGAAGAGGAGTCCTGTTTCTGTGGAGGAGCAGCCGTCCTGCTGTGCTTTGTGTCAGGACGTCCTGAAGGATTTGGTCTGTACCAGCTGTGGACACTGGTTCTGCAGATGGTGCATCACCTCATACTGGGACCAGTCTGCTTCATCAGGAGACTCCTTCTGTCCCCAGTGTGGAGACAGATCCAGAACAAGACCTGGACTGCATGCAGCCAGTCAGACCAGCACTGTACAGAGTAAGACTGCACACCTGTCTGCTGAAAACTCTACTTGTTGTTTTAATACATTTGTTGTGTCATACAGCGCAGCCATTCAAGATCTTTATCAACATCATTACATTTAAAGTCCAGCTCCAGCAAACATATCTGCTCTGTATCACTCGTCCTGTGTTCGCCTTCGAGAGAAAATCTGAACCCAAAAGAAATCCATTTCTATTTATTATATTCTGGTTTCTGCTGAGGCTCAGCCTGTCGCCTCTGCTGTCAATCACACACGTACACCGACACATTCAGAGGCTGAGAGACAAAGGAGCATTTCTGATGTTCCCCCAAAAACCTTTTTATTCCCTTTTAATAATAAAACAAAACGATTAATAATAAATGAGAAGGGATGACTTCTTTAATTTCAGGTGGACTTTATAACCTTTACTTCTTTATATTCTTGTATTGATTGTTTTTATATTGGTAATCAAAATAATCACCAGATTGTCAAATTGTCTTTGTTTTGTCTCTTTTTAGTGAGTGGTGGTCTGCAGGAGGTTTTAGATGAACATAAGATCAGCCTGAGGAGGAGATGTGAACGTGTGACTGAAGGAAGTGATGAAACAGGAAGTGGAACCCTCCTCAACAGGATCTACACTGAGCTCTACATCACAGAGGGACAGAGTGAAGAGGTTAATACCCAACATGAGGTGAGGCAGCTTGAGACTGCTTCCAAGAAGAAGACCCTCCATGACACTCCAATCAAGTGCCACGACATCTTTAAAGCCTTACCCGGCCAACAGGGACACATCAGAGTCGTTCTGACAAACGGCGTTGCTGGCGTTGGAAAAACCTTCTCGGTGCAGAAGTTCACTCTGGACTGGGCAGAGGGCTTGGAAAACCAAGACGTCAGTCTGCTGATTCTGCTTTCGTTCAGGGAGCTGAACTTGATCAGAGATGAGCGGTACAGTCTTCTCGAGCTGCTCCATGTTTTCCATCCAACATTACAGAAGGTCACAGCAGAGAAGCTTGCTGTCTGGAAACTTCTGTTCATCTTTGACGGCCTGGATGAAAGCAGACTTTCACTGGATTTCCACAACAAAGAGGTCGTGTCTGATGTCAGACAGAAGTCATCAGTCAACGTGCTGCTGACAAACCTCATCGAGGGGAATCTGCTTCCCTCGGCTCTCGTCTGGATCACTTCCCGACCTGCAGCAGCCAATCAGATCCCTCCTTCATGTGTTGGCAGGGTGACAGAAGTACGAGGCTTCACTGACGCCCAGAAGGAGGAGTACTTCAGGAGGAGAGTCAGTGATGAAGAGCTGTCCAGCAGAATCATCTCCCACATCAAGACATCCAGGAGCCTCCACATCATGTGTCTGATCCCAGTCTTCTGCTGGATCACTGCTACAGTTCTGGAGCACATGTTGACTACAGACCAGAGAGGAGAGCTGCCCAAGACCCTGACTGACCTGTACTCACACTTCCTGCTGGTTCAGACAAAGAGGAAGAAGCAGAAGTATGATGAGGGACATGAGACGAGTCCACAGGAGCTGACGGAGGCTGACAGGAAGGTTCTTCTGAAGCTGGGGAGGCTGGCGTTTGAACAGCTGGAGAAAGGAAACATCATGTTCTACCAAGAAGACCTGGAGCAGTGTGGTCTGGATGTCTCAGAGGCCTCGGTGTACTCAGGAGTCTGTACAGAGATCTTCAGAAGAGAGAGTGTGATCTTCCAGAAAACAGTCTACTGCTTTGTTCATCTGAGCGTTCAGGAGTTTCTGGCTGCAGTCTACATGTTCCACTGTTACACCAACAGGAAGACAGAGGTACTGAAGGACTTCCTGGGGAAAGACTGGAAACACTGGGGCTCATCTCTGGATGACTTCCTGATGAGAGCCATGAAGAAATCCCTTGAAAGTAAAAATGGCCACCTGGACCTGTTTGTCCGCTTCCTTCATGGCCTCTCTCTGGAGTCCAACCAGAGACTCTTAGGAGGCCTGCTGGGTCAGACAAAGAACAGTCCAGAAATCATCCAGAGAGTCATCAACAACCTGAAGAAGAGGAGGACAAAAATCTATCCTGACAGAAGCATCAACATCTTCCACTGTCTGATGGAGATGAACGACCACTCAGTCCATCAGGAGATCCAAGAGTTCCTGAAGTCAGAGAACAGATCAGAGAAGAAACTCTCTGTGATCCACTGCTCAGCTCTGGCCTACATGCTGCAGATGTCAGAGGAGGTTCTGGATGAGTTGGACCTGAAGAAGTACAACACATCAGAGGAGGGACGACGGAGACTGATTCCAGCTGTGAGGAACTGCAGAAAGGCTGTGTAAGTCCAGATGTGATTAACATTATAGATCAGCAGTTTAGCTCTACAGATATTAACACTCTAAAATTCTTATTATTCTTAAAACAGTGTTCGACTTGTTTATTGCAAACATTATGTGTCAGTATTTTGTCACAGATTCTTGAGCTGTTTCAAACGCTGTGAGTGAATAAAATGTAGATTTTCAGTTGGTTGTGTTTATAGCTGTCAAGTTAATGACAGTTATTCTATTTATTTCTAATAATTGTTACATTTTACAGTTTTTTCTAATATTTATCTTCCTTTGGGTGATGGAGGCGACATGCAAACCTGGTGAAACAAATGAAGGACTTTAGAGGTTGTGGTTGAGGTTTTATCATATTAACTATTCTAAATCTATTTTTGAATTGCACTGTATTATCTCTGCGTAACTTCTCTGTATATATTCTGTTTTATGCCTTTAAAGCACTTTGTGATCTTGTTTTTGAAAAGTGCTGTATAGATAAATTATTATTATTTAATTTGAATATGTAACTTTTGCTGAAGCAGCCACTGTGGCCACAAGTGACAGTTATGGGATAATGTTGAATACTATTTCGATTTGGTAGCACAAGTAAGAAAAGTCATCAAATCAGCGAACTGGATCAGTAACGTCCGTTACACAACAACATCTGTCTAAAGTTTGCTAACATTAGCTAACATTAGCCACCGTAAATTACTGTTCATACAAGACAAAGACTCTCTGTAAAACCCCTGACTGTGTTGAACCGAGCAATGGTGCATTTTTATTGCTTATGGATTCAACTTTTAATTTTAAAGAGGGAAGTTGTGTTACATAGTATTTCTGATGATCAGAAAAGAATGTTGATAACAAAACGTCATGCAGTCATGAAATATTTTACTTTATTCATATTGAATTAAGTACAGGTCTTTATTGTCAAGCGATTTGTTTCACATCTGTATGGTTTGGCAGCAGTCACTGAATTTTCCCACTTATGGACGTGAACCTGACAGCAGCAGGTAGCTAGCAAAGAGAGATCATCTTTCTAACTGTAACTGGTCACTGAGTTGTAAAAAAGGTTCTCTAATCCAGACGGCCTCATGCTGACTTTGTGGAGACAGACATGGGATCAGATCACACTGACAGACTGAGGACATTATGGAAGCCTAAATGTAATTACATTTTCTCTCCTTCATCTGCGAGATTAAAGCAAAACAAAGATTAAAAGTCTGCAGGTATGAGAGAGAGTGATGAGAATTATTGTTTTATGTCAAACACAGTGAGATAAGATTAGCTGAACCACTGATGTGAAGAGCAAATGTTCATCAAAACAGGAAATATCAAACTGTTTAGTCATCAAATGCATGAAGTAAATATAAAATGTCCTCTTTCATAATAACATATTTTGTAATTTATGTCATGACAGACTTTCTGACTGTGGACTCTCAGAGACTCACTGGGAAGTTGTGGCCTCAGCTCTGAAGTCCAACCCCTCCCATCTGAGAGAGCTGGACCTGAGTGGAAACCACGACCTGCAGGATTCAGGAGTGAAGCTGCTGTCTGCTGGACTGGAGAGTCCACACTGTAGGCTGGAGACTCTGAGGTCAGTTCACTGACTGTAACTTATCTAGTTTTGTGTGTGTGTGTGTGTGTGTGTGTGTGTGTGTGTGTGTGTGTGTGTGTGTGTGTGTGTGTGTGTGTGTATGCATATTCAATTCAAATTTCTGGTTCATACATTTTCAGGATTTGCCTGATCACAAATCTGAAGAAATATAAATATTTTTCAGAAATGTTTTTTCTTTTCAAATGGCCAATCAGTTGTTAGAGTAATGAAAAGCAGAGAAATTAAATGTTTGACAGGGCAGTTTTTCAGCTTCCACAGACTCACATTGTGGTCCATCAGTCAGTGGAGATGATGTCAGTACTGATGAGGCTGTAGAGTGTGTGAGGGATGTGAATGAGGTTATTGAGGATCTGATGACAGCAGATAAAAACAGGCTGCAGAGAGTTTGAGCTTCTGTGTAAACAGAGAGAGAGACAGGTTAGATAAAGAAAATAAAGACATGGATGCAAAGCTCAATAAAGGTGAAGTGAGGAACTGTGATGATCTTGATGATATCAGGAGCTGATATGGCTGGTACAGAGGCAACCCATACAGCTGCTGTGGTGTGGTGTGCATTAAACCAGAGCTCAGAGTAATAAACAGCAGCCTAACAGGCCAACACGTCACAACAAGCAGGATTCAAGGTCTGTCTGAGGATTTTAAAAAAGGAGGTGAGACCAGTCATAGTGTTTGTGATTTAGAGCAACAACAGACTGTATATAGTTTTTAAAAAGTTTCTGTTCTCTAACAAATCAAACTCTATTTAAGAATCATCAAACTTTTTTATCTTTCAGAAATGAAACATGGAGTTTATGCAGAGATCTTTTGATCATAAAGTTCTGTAAAGTTTTAGAAGCTGAGTGAAGATTAAACTGCACATCAAACTCACATTTCCTCTGGTTCTGCTGCTGATTTGAACATGTCAAAAGGTGCAGCGCTCTTTAACAAACAAGTTTTGCACCGACTCAAAGTCACAGAAGTGATGATTATCAATGACAAAATCACATTAAAGATTTCTGAGGTTTAAGTTATTTCCAAGTTCTTCTTGACAACAGATCTAACTGTTGCTCTGTTTTCATGGCAGCATTGATTATTTGAAGCCACAGACCTTTAGATTGCAACAAAAACCAAATAAATGTTTCAGCAGCAGAAACATGTTTGTCTTAAAGGACAGGTTCATATTTCTTCAAGTCTATCTCAATACAATACTCACGTGTCCATCTGTACATTCAGTTTAGCTTAGACTAATATGAGCTTCAGCAGTCTGAGTTACACATATCAAGTCAGTATTTAGTGTTGGACAGTGTTTCCTTGTTGAGCTGCAGTGGAGGAATAGAAACTCAAAGAGGGAACTTGGACCTGAATAGTCTGTAACTTTGGTAAACACCCACTTGATTTGTCTAACTCAGACTGCTGAAGCTTCATGTTAGTTTCCTTTTAATGACTTAAACCTACTGAGCTACCAAATACAGTAAGAAGAAGGGCATGTAATCAATGAATTTGATATTGATCCTCTAATTCCAGACCTGACTGAGATCAGCAGCATGTTATTGATCTGTGTTGACATGAATAGGTGTATGAATGTTGTGCTGACATGATGATGATCCACAATAACACAATGACAAAGTCACTCTACTCATTTTAGGGAGAAGCTCATTGATTAGGACAGAGTGATGTTGAGCGACACATTTCAAACCTGAACACATCTGATCGGATTATTAATGGATTTTTTATCTCCATCATTTATTCTTTATTCAGATTGAGGGGCTGCAGTTTGTCAGAGATCAGCTGTGCTTCTCTGGCCTCAGCTCTGAAGTCCAACCCCTCCCATCTGAGAGAGCTGGACCTGAGCTACAACACGCTGCAGTATTCAGGAGTGAAGCTGCTGTGTGATTTTCTGGAGACTCTGAGGTCAGACACCATTTTTTCCTTCTGTGCTGAGATTAATATGATGTGAAAGTTGTGGTGACACTAAACTGCAGACATAAGGCTGATATTAGACTGATCCACACTGAGTATCTTAATGCTGAAGTCTGTTTTCTTCTTCAGTGGTTTAGTCCATTGACTGTGGCAGAGCGATGTTGAGCTACACATTTAAAACCTGAATATAACAAGAAAAATCTGCACTGGATAATTCACTCTGAACCTGTTACACTCTTGAGTTTCATCTCAAATGTCACCTTATGGGTTTTTTAAATAAAATAAAAACACGCATAAATACAAAGAATAAATAAATAATCTCTGTTTCAACTGTCAGACAATAACAAATATATTCAGTATTTCTTTTTCCAACATGTTTATGAAGCTATATGATGCTTATACTGACTGAAGAGTTTAAAGTGATCCTGAATAGTCTGCAACTTTGGTAAACACCCACTTGATTTGTCTAACTCAGACTGCTGAAGCTTCATGTTAGTTTCCTTTTAATGACATAAACCTACTGAGCTACCAAATACAGTAAGAAGAAGGTCATGTAATCAATGAATTTGATATTGATCCTCTAATTCCAGACCTGACTGAGATCAGCAGCATGTTATTGATCTGTGTTGACATGAATAGGTGTATGAATGTTGTGCTGACATGATGATGATCCACAATAACACAACGACAAAGTCACTCTACTCATTTTAGGGAGAAGCTCATTGATTAGGACAGAGTGATGTTGAGCGACACATTTCAAACCTGAACACATCTGATTGGATTATTAATGGATTTTTATCTCCATCATTTATTCTTTATTCAGATTGAGTTACTGCAGTTTGTCAGAGATCAGCTGTGCTTCTCTGGCCTCAGCTCTGAAGTCCAACCCCTCCCATCTGAGAGAGCTGGACCTGAGTGACAACAAGCTGCAGGATTCAGGAGTGAAGCTGCTGGCTGCTGGACTGGAGAGTCCACACTGCAGACTGGAGACTCTGAGGTCAGACACCATTTTTTACCTCTGTGCTGAGATTAATATGATGTGAAAGATGTGGCGACACTAAACTGCAGACATAAGGCTGATTTTAGACTGATCCACACTGAGTATCTTAATGCTGAAGTCTGTTTTCTTCTTCAGTGGTTTAGTCCATTGACTGTGGCAGAGCAATGTTGAGCTACACATTTAAAACCTGAATGTAACAAGAAAAATCTCCACTGGATCATTCACTCTGAAGCTCTTAAACTCTTCATTTTCATCTTATATTCCACATCAGGTTTTTAAATAAATGATAATAAAAATACATAAATACAATAAATAAATAATTTCAACTATCAGACAATAACAAATATATTCATTATTTGCATTTTCCAACATGTTTATGAAGCTATATGATGCTTATACTGTCTGAATAGTTTAATATGAAGATGCTTTGATTTTATGACTCCACTATTCCTAAAAGAAATGTTGTAGATGTCTTTTGTTCACATTTCTGACATAAGCATCTTTGGAAACTTTGGGATCTTGAGTCGAATCTTAAATCAGTTTCTGTCGGTTTTTATTTGTGTTTGGCTGCACAACATGAGTTTGTATAGATTCGGAGAGCTGGCAGAGGTTATGAGGTGAAGCCACACGTCTTTATTCAGCAGCACAATCATTAATATTAATGAGAAGCTCTTTTTCACTTTCTGCAGTTTTGAACCTGCAGCCTGTTGGGAGGTGTTTGGAGTTTCCATTTTCTAAACTTCTACTTTCTAAACCTTCTTCAGCTCTGAGCAGATTATGAGATAATATTATTATAGATTAACACTGAATGATTTCAAGCAGGAACATTGTCTTCTAAAGTTACATCATTTATTCTTTATTCAGATTGAGGTGCTGCAGTTTGTCAGAGATCAGCTGTGCTTCTCTGGCCTCAGCTCTGAAGTCCAACCCCTCCCATCTGAGAGAGCTGGACCTGAGTAAAAACTACAAGCTGCAGGATTCAGGAGTGAAGCTGCTGTCTGATCTGGTGGAGAGTCCACACTGCAGACTGGAGACTCTGAGGTCAGTAGAGGGCTGCAGTCAGTGGGATTTAACAGTCGAGTGGAAAAGGTTGTTTTGTGTCCTTTGATTTAATGCAGACACAGAACATGAATACCGGGAGTCAGTTGTAGTGTTTGTGGTGATGATATGATGCGATCAAAGCATTTGATCAGTTGGTTTGTTTCAGGACTCTGAAGCTGGCTAACTCAGAGAACGAACAATTATTTTAAACTTGATCCATAACCTTTGGGATTGTGTTCATCACTACAGGATCAATGGCAAGTTGCTCACAGCTGACAAACACAAGACATGTGAGTATTGAAACAATGACCACTATTCATCAAACTATTGCACCTTAAAATCTGATATTTTGTACAACAATAATATTTTTCAATTCCTATTTTGTTCGAGCTGTAAAGTCACATCTGTTGGAACTTTGGCTGCTAATGTTTCTCACCCCATTCCAGTTTGCATTATTGTTCTTTCTCTTTCACGTCTTCTCTCCATCAGACGACCCCGATGTCAAACTGGATGTGAAAGAAAACCTGCGTGAGGAAGATAAAAAGGTGAGAAAGGAGCAGCTGCAGTGTGAAGTGCTCCAGTATAAACCACAAATGACTTACGTGGACATTTATTGAGGTTTCACCACCGAAACAATGTGATGAATCACAACTGCAAACAGAAAATACACTTAGTGTTGGAAATCAAAATGATTCAACTCTTTCTGCCATAAAGCGGCATCAACAGTCAAACAAAAGCGCAATTAGTCAAAGCAACAACGAAACAAACCAGTCGTTGCAGGAGAAGAAGTTACAGTGTGCTCTCTACCGTCCTCATTACAGCTGAAGAAAAGCAGCAGCTATTTGACTTCAGCCTGACCAGCAGGTGGCGCTGTAGCACACAAGTAGATTAATGCAGCAGAAAACACTGCAGAAAGACAGCGAGGAGCTCAGTGTTTGGGTTGGATGCTGCGGTACATTTGTCTGCAGGTTTGTAGATGGTTCCAGAAAAGCTCCCAGGCTGCTGCTGCTTCTGATGACGTCTTTGTAAACCTGACTTGAAATGCTGCAAAGTTCTGGGACACCTGAAGTTTCAGTGTCTTGTTACTATTTTCTAAATCTAGTTTCTACAATCCTTTTTTGCATCCCAGTCCTGGTAGTTAACGTGCACCAGACAGACGACTCCGGTATCGCCTTCTCACATTTGTTCCATTGCAGATGAGTAACATGGCCGACTGAGTGTCGAGCCCATTAACCAGCAGCCGCAGACTCTGGGTCAGATGTTCTTCAGATGCACATGTGACTCATTTTGGCCCAGACTCATGCACTTTATTTAAAACAGGTGCACCTGTGGCCCGTTTCACCACATTTGGAACAAGAGATCATTTTCTCTCGTGTTCATTTTGACACATTTGAAGGAGAAGTTCAGACTTTTTCACTTCTGTCTTAAAACAATACTTAAGTCAGTTTTATTTACACAGCCCAATACCACAAATCACAAATTTGCCTCAAGGGGTTTTACAGTCTGTAAATATTCCCCTCAAGGCCGACTCCAGGAAACTGGCTCCCCGGTTCATTGGCCCATATGTTGTGGAAGAAATCATTAACCCCTCAGCGGTCAAATTAGGACTTCCTCGTACCATGAGAATCCATCCCACATTTCATGTATCACAAATCAAACCAGTGTCTTCCAGCCCTTTGTGCCCACCGTCCGACTCTCCTCCACCCGCCCGGATCATCTGACCATCCTGCCTACACGGTCCGACGGCTGCTGGACGTGTGCCGCCGAGGCAGGGGTCTCCAGTACCTCGTGGACTGGGAGGGATATGGTCCAGAGGAACGCTCTTGGATTCCCCGATCATTCATCATGGACAATCAACTAATCGAGGACTTCCACCGGCCACATCCTGACAAAACTGTTGGGTCGCCAGCAGGCTCCCATTGAGGAGGGGTACTGTCATGGTACAGCTGTACCACTCCCAGTGTCACTGTCTGTCCCCTGTTGGTTCCCCCCCGATCATTCATCATGGACAATGAACTGCCAATCAGAGACTAACACACCTGCTACTCATCTGCTGCTGCTCACCTGTTCTCCATCCACCAATCAGCACCTGGCAGTATATCTACTCTTCTCACCAATCTTCGCCAGATCGTCCGTTTGCCCAAGTGGAACTACGCCTCGGCCTCTGACTTGTCTCACTGAAGGATATACCGGCGATTACTTCCACACACCTGGTTACTACTTTGTGTTTTACAAATACACCAATAATATATACTTTGTGTACCATAACACTCTGTCCTTAGAGCCTCGATTCAGATCAGAAAAAACTCCTTAAAACAACTCTTTAACAGGGAAAACAGCTCAGGAAGAGCAGCAGAGGAGACGTCCCTCTTCAGGACGTTCAGACAGGAAACAGAACAGACCAACATAGTAAAATGAAAGTATGGACACGACATGGATATGACAGAATTATAGATTGTAAACATATATGAAGAATATGGATCTGGGAGGATGTCGAGCAACTTCAGGTGTCGCCAAACAGACCTGAGTCACATGACCTCTCCACCATGGAGACCTGGAAGAGGACAGACTGCACAGACTCACAAGAGGCAAAACTCAAGCTCACCATTCACACAGAGAGAGAGAGACGGAATCTCCTGGAGGACGAAGATCTCCTTTTAAGTTTGGATTTAAAGGGCAGAGACCACGGGATGGGACATCCGAGAGACAAGGAGGGGCAAGCCCATTTCCAGTTTTACAAGTCATCAGAAGCTCCTTGAAGTCTGATCTGACATGGAAAGGAGCCAGTGAAGGGAAGCTAAGATTGGTGTGATATGATCCAATTTCCTGGTTTTAGTTAAGATGCTAGCTGCAGCGTTCTGAACCATGTGATGCCTTTTAGTAGCAGCACACTGCAGCTGACAACAGGACGTTACAGCGATCAAGTCTGGATGAAACAAAGGCGTGAGTTCAGATCTCTGCATCAGCCGAGGACAGGAAAGACCTCATTTTGCATGTGGGAAAAAATGCCCATATGTACATCACTGTGCTACTATTTATTTTCTGAACTTGGCCTCTGAGCTCTCGTCACTGGCAGTACCAGGATCAGTCCAGGAGCTAAATACATGCAGATGGCGTTCACACAGTTAGTGAGACCCTTTTTCTTAGTAAAGATGTCCCTCTTCTCTAACACACCTTACACTGTCTCTCCATTGATGTCATTTCCTCTCTGATCCACACAATGTGCTTGAGTTGAATACTGACAGTGTGGATATAACATTTCATCACTTCGTAGAAAAGGTTTCAGTCTTCTATCTGGAGTTTTGAAGTGTACAGGAAACCAACACATACGGATCAATACTTGCTCTTTGACTCACACCATCCATTACAGCACAAGCTGGGTGTAATCCGGACATTACAACATAGAGCCCAAGAATTGCCCACCAGTTCAGAGGGTAAGAAGAAAGAGGAAAGGCATGTCCAGAATGCACTCTCAGCCTGTGGTTATCCTACTAAAAGAGCCAAAAACAGGACAAAAGGAAAACAGAACCAAGAAGGAACGGTGTCTCCATCCCTTATGTATCTGGACTGTCTGAAAAACTACAAAGGATCTTTAAACAGCACGATGTTCCTGTTTTCTTTAAACCAGGCAACACTTTAAGACAGAAACTCGTTCATCCTAAGGACAAGATGCCCACACAAAAACAGAGCAATGTTGTTTACTCTATTCAATGCAGTGAGGAAAACTGCAAAGAACGGTACATAGGTGAGACTAAACAGCCACTTCACAAAAGACTTTATCAGCACAGATGACACGCTAACTCGGGATTGGAGAGCGCCGTGCATTTGCATCTCAAAGCTACAAACCGCACATTTGAAGACAGCGAGGTGAAGATTCTAAGTAGAGAGAAGAGTTAGTTTGAAAGAGGAGTCAAAGAAGCCATTTTTGTGAAAACAGAAAACCCCTCTTTGAACAGAAATGGTGGTCTGAGATTCAATCTGTCCAACGTTCACCACAGTGTATTAGCACCTTGGTCAAGCCAATCATATGCTAATCAGGTACTTAACAGTGATGAGGGAGGTGCAGCCAGAAAACAATAGGCCTGATTACTGATTACTGGGCCATCATGGAAACTATTAGGTCAGTTTCAGTTGAAACTAGGCAGGGTAAACAGCAGACACTCAGGAAGATTCCTCCCTGAGGGCAGGGCTTAAGTAACACAGAGTAGCTTAAATTTCTGAGTTCTCAGACCATTTTCACAATTGAGAATGACTTCCGGATGGGAGCCGAGATGTCTTGATTCTGAAAACAGCGTCCAGATGACTACGACTGAAACCTTTTCTACATTCCTGGACGAATGAGGAACTACACGTCTTATTTCATCACTTATAAAACACTGAGACAAGTTTGCATTAAAATAACGAACTCTTCGCTATTTTACGCTTCTCTTAATTCCAGGTTCCATCATCCTTCTCACCTGAGCAGACAACTGAATCTTCATACAGGTAATCATATAAAATGACAAAACATTTTTCCAACGTCCTTCACGCTTCATCAAGTCTGTCTGAGGTGAGTTAGTCAAAGCTCAACACTGTAGGTCGAATATTCAAAAACATGAAGCAGGAGGCCTGGAACTGGACCCTGATCTATAAAACTGTAGAATCCAAGTGATCTACAAAACTGTGTACACATTTGCGGATATTCCCAGTATTAGAAGATTTAGCTAGAAATCTACCAGCTCTGTTCTCTGATCGCTTTGTGCTTTACCCAAAGCACTGCTGTCTTTAGTACCTTTTAATATTCTCATACTGGCTTCTGTGAAAGATTGTTCCAGTACATCTACTCACATTTCAATGAGCACAAAAACAGAAAGGCTTCAGAACAAAATTCAGACCGCTGATTTTTTTGCCATTGTAGATTTTTACAACAACAAAAAACACAAAGAAAAGTAGAATTACAGTACAGTAATCAATACAATGTGTTAACTCACAGAAACAAAAATAATGATAATACAACAAGTGTGTAACCAATCGCAAACACTGTAAGGCACGGTTACAAAAGTTAAGGTTTTGATGCTCTTGTCGAAGCATTCACTTGGTATTTTTGCATCAAAACTCTACACACAATTATTACACGGCTTTGTTGAATCTCGATTCTGATTGGTCAATTACGGCATTCTACGGTCTGTTATTTCTGAAGGCCGCTGCTGTGTGTCATATATGAGTTTGCTCGCTGAGTCTGTACACAGTCAGGACTTTAATTCATTTAGGAGTTTTGACTGTTTTCAACAGTCTCTCAACTGTTTTTACATTTTCAACATGGACCTGTTTGTCTCCAGCTATAAGCACAGATAATGATGTGGGTGGTGGCGATTTGTCCCTTTTAAAGAGAGCATCATATCCTAGCCAATGGTTTTACCTTGCTGAGGCTGAAAGAGAGTGGGTGTCATCATGCCTTACACCTGCTGCACATGAACACCTGTCAGTGAAACGGATCATGTGACTAACAGGCCAATAAATGCTTGTTATATTGATATGGACCTTCTGTGTCCTACAGGTTCAGGTGTCCTGGTGCAGGTGTGTTCCAGTGTACTTTGACTGGACTGGTGTTTGTTATGGCTCAGGAGGCGGAGCTGCTGTACAGGACTGTCCAATGGCATGAGAGCCTCCTCCAATCAGCTGGCAAGACAGCTGCAGGGATGCTGTTCGATATCAAGTGTTCGGAGGATGCTGTCCGTCAGCTCCACCTGCCACACTGCGAAACAAAGGATGGTAAAGACATTACTGTCTTCAGTGTTAAACAATGAATTAGTAAAATTGCACAAATTTGTATTCATGTATGTTTTTTTGTTATTAGCTGCATTCAGTGACATGAAATATATATATAGATAGATATATAAAAGAAACAACTTTGTCCTTCACCCTCTGCGGGTGGTCTCATCCTTCGAGCTTGGGTCCTCTACCAGAGGCCTGGGAGCTTGAGGGTTCTGCGCACAATCTTTGCTGTTCCTAGTACTGCACTCTTCTGGACCGAGATGTCTGGTGTTCTTCCAGGGATCTGCTGTAGCCACTCCTCCAGTTTGGGGTCACTGCCCCGAGTGCTCCGATGACCACGGGCACCACTGTTGCCTTCACCTTCCAGGCCTTCTCCAGCTCTTCTCTGAGCCCTTGGTATTTCTCTAGTTTCTCATGTTCCTTTTTCCTGATGTTGCCATCACTTGGTATTGCCACGCCAACCACAACGGCTTTCTTCTGCTGTTTGTCCACCACCACGATGTCAGGTTGGTTCGCCATTACCATTCTGTCAGTCTGAATCTGGAAGTCCCACAGGATCTTGGTTCGGTCATTCTCTACCACCTTTGGAGGTGTTTCCCACATTGACCTCAGGGTTTCCAGTCCATACTCAGTGCAGATGTTCCTGTACACTATGCCAGCCACTTGGTTATGGCGCTCCATGTATGCTTTTACTGCCAGCATCTTACACCCTGCAGTTACTGTATGTGCTGGATTGTCTCAGGGGCCTCTTTGCACAGCCTACACCTTGGGTCTTGTCTAGTGTGGTAGATCTGGGCCTCTATCGCTCTGGTGGGTCAGGGCCTGCTCCTGTGCAGCCATGATAAGTGCCTCTGTGCTGTCCTTCAGTCCAGCCCGCTCTAGCCATTGGTAGGATTTCTTGATATCAGCCACTTCAGTTATGTTCCGGTGGTACATCCCATGCATGGGTTTGTCCTCCCATGATGGTCCCTCCTCCAGCACGTCTTCCTCTGTTCCCCATTGCCTGAGACATTCCCTGAGCACGTCATCTGTTGGGGCCTTATCTTTGATGTACTCGTGGATCTTGGATGTTTCATCCTGGATAGTGGCTCTCACACTCACTAGTCCACGGCCGCCTTCCTTACGGCTAGCGTACAGTCTCAGGGTGCTGGATTTGGGATGGAACCCTCCATGCATGGTGAGGAGCTTTCGCCTCTTAACGTCTGTGGTCTGTATCTCTTCCTTTGGCCACCTTATTATTCCCGCAGGGTATCTGATCACTGGCAGGGCATAGCTGTTTATTGCCTGGGCCTTGTTCTTGCCATTGAGCTGACTTCTTAGGACTTGCCTTACTCGTTGGAGGTATTTGGCTGATGCTGTTTTCCTTGTTACCTCTTCGAGGTTGCCATTTGCCTGTGGTATTCCAAGGTACTTGTAACCATCCTCAATGTCTGCTATTGTTCCTTCTGGGAGTGAGACCCCTTCTGTGTGGACTACCTTCCCTCTCTGTCACCATTCGACTGCACTTCTCAAGCCCGAATGACATCCCAATGTCAGAGCTGTAGATCCTGGTGGTGTGGATCAGTGAGTTGATGTCCCGCTCGCTCTTAGCGTATAGCTTGATGTCATCCATGTAGAGGAGGTGACTGATGGTGGCCCGTTCCTGAGTCGGTATCCATAGCCAGTCTTGTTGATTATTTATGCAGAACAGCAGTGGGGACAGAGCATCTCCTTGGTATATGCCACATTTGATGGATACTTGTGCAAGTGGCTTGCCATTGGCCTCAAGACCACAGCCTCATTGAGTTTGCAATGATCACTGAAACCAATGAGCTGATACATATATATATATATATATATATATATATATATATATATATATATATATATTAGTGGAGTGTATGCATAAGACTAAATGCACACATCCAGACAGATCACATGTGGGACAGGAAAATAATAATACATTCAAAAATAAAAGGATAGCAGCAAACTGACAATAGATTCATTTGAACTCTCTGAACTGGTGAGAAATGAATTAGGTAGAGATGAACCTGTTAGCAGTAAAACAAAGTTTACCAGCTCTTTGCTTTCACAGTGTTGCTCGTTGATGGTCTGCTGTCTGTCGCCCACATCACTGATGATGGGATGAGCATGTTGGAGCCGCTGGAGATTACAGACAGTCATGTGGTGGTGAAGGTCCCTCACCTCTCTGACTTTGGCCTCGTCTGGGACTTCGTTCGCTTTCTGAAAATCTCACTGCCAATAATTGGCCGAGTTCTGCTGTTCCTCCAACCTCTGTGCACAAACCCTCGAGCACTCGATGTATTTCTGCTGCAGAACAACATCCCTCTGCATGAGGTAAAGCTCTCTGTCATGTGTTTACCGTCAGCCTAATCTCGTGTTTTAAGCCCCAGCTGTTTCCACAAAGATGTTTCAGGTCAGTCACACTTTGCTCCTCTTATCAAATCTCACGCTGTCGTAAGAATCTAAATCTGAACTGTAAATCTTCAGATTGATCTTTAGTTTTTCTCTCTCAGCATGCATTTCTGTCTGCCAGTGTCCTTCATGATACTTCCACCAGGTGGCGTAAATGAGTCCAGAATGACCTACCTCTGTATTCTAACCGATAACAACCTTAGTAATCTATATAAACTAAATAATTTACCTTTTTTGGAATTATGAAAAAGAGATGGATAAGTGTTATAAAAAGGAAGTTATGTGTTTATTTTAGTCACTAAATAAATACTCAACATTGCCTTTTTAAGAAAACAGTCATTTTGTCAAGATGTTTTTGTGGACTTGCTCAGTTCAAGATTTAAAAGAACAATTTTGAATTTACTGATAGAGAGAGGAGGTTCACAGCTTCTGGATTTGCAGTTGTATTATTTGGCTTCCTTATCGAAACCATCATTTCACTTAATTGGATGATGTGTGTCGCCCTCCTGGGTGCAAATTTAAAGTGCGTTGGAAAGACCTTTCTCATGTTTCGTACTGCTTTACCAAAGAAATGTGAGAAACTAGACAAACCACTTTCCCTTCTCACCACTCACTCGAGTTATGTTCAAGACAACCTTGGGTTTAAATAATGGGCTCCAAAAGGAGAACATAAGATCTGTATGATGATGCAATACTAGTGACTTTCCAACAGTTGAGGGATTCCTACCTGTTACCAGATCTGTAGAGAGGCTGAAAAGGGATAGTTCAAAACATAGTTCAATAACTTAGAATCTTCCTGTGGCAAATAACAAGCCTGATACTGCTCTGGTTAGAGAAGAATGAGAGACAGCACTTCACATGATGAAGATGAACACTGGTCTGAGGAACAAGATTTTATAAATCATCTCTTTTCAATAGCCTTTCAATAGTCATCATGAAGACGTGACTGCTCACACTTTTTTGTTTTTGGTTTTATTCTTTTGTTCTCTGCAGTGGTGTTGAATTATTCTACGCTTTTATTCATTTACTTGTATCCTCATAATTATGTCTGTGTTTTTATTTGATTGTAATTCTTATCTCTCTGTAAAGCACTTTGGTCAACGTTTGTTGTTTTTCAATGTGCTCTATAAATAAAATGTCCTGTTACTGAAGGTTGCTGCCCAACAAGGAGGTGCTGAGAACATCAGGATCTCTTCCGACTGTCGTCTCGGCATTGGTCAAAGTTACAGTGTCCACTGTGAACCCGAGGGCTTCACAATACAGCCTGAGGTGAGTCAAATGAACACAGTGATCACGAATACAAATTTGGTTGCATGTTGAAAATAGATTCACAATTAGGAAAGTACCAGATACACATTTTTACAACAGGTCTGAAAATGACACATTGCTTCTGGTTTTCAGCGCGCACCGTTTTACTCAAAGTACGGACCAAATTTCCTGACTACGAACCCACAGAAAGTGACTTTGATGGTCCAGGACCAAGACAGGAACGAAGTCTGGAAACGTGACGTGCATCTAACAGGTACAGGCTTCACCCTCCACCTGTCACAGTTTGGACCCCAGTGACAGACTAGAACACAATGGAATAGAATAGATATGTGTGGCTCTAATGTACATTCAGTGACCTTCACATTTCCTCCATCTCATATCATTCTTTATTTAGTCTACATGTAATTTCCAATCTACACCACTTTTTCACCACATCATTACTCCAATTATTGAACAGAAATCCACTACTGGGAATGTTGAGGAAGCAAAGTGAGGGCCATTTACAAATGGTAACTGTGAACAACATCAACAAAGAAGATATTTTGGTCATAGAATCATTCAGTTCATGTGGAATGGTTTCACTGGTGTGGGACTAGAGTATGCACGGCTGATTTTTGCCGTCTAAGCCCTGACCCTGTCACTTCCTGCAGTATGCACTTATACCTGTTCAGAGAGACCAGCAGATGATGAAATTGACATTCGGCAGACCCTCGCAACTATGCAGATGCAGAAAGTACAATTTGCGCTTAAGATACAGAGGCTGACGACGTGTTTAAAGTGAGCTGTCCTGACATCACTTCCTGTCTAGCATCTGTTCCACTAGCTTCTGTAAAGGCGGGCAGACAAGTACAGATTCTGCAAATTTCTGCCAGATCAGTTGTCGTTTGACGTGCAGTTTGAGGAGGGGTTACAACACCTGATTAAAGCTCGGGTAGGTAACGTAGGAGACACTAGCAAGAGACAGCTAGACTTTGAAAGTATCCAACCGAAAAAATCCTGCCCCCTCCCTTCAGGCCGCCCTCCAAAGCCCCTCCCCCACAACACATTTTCATGCACAATGAGTGCACGGGCAGAGTGTGCGCAGGTAGGCTCCTGATTAGATGGGCTTTTTACAGGCCTGCGAAAGCCACAGATACCGGATTTTTCCCCAGAACATTTGATTTATTGATTGCTGTCAGAATGGCATGTCATGTTTTGGTCGGCTGTCTTGCGGCCTGAGCAGTTCCAAGATAGTGAGCTTGTCTTAGTTTTATTGGAGTGTTATTTTACATGTTGTGGCTAAAACCAGGCTAAAGTCTTGAGACATTTGTGGTGTAAAACTAAATTTCACGGCAGAACGGACGGCGCAGACTGTCTGCATCTTCCAGCCTGTGGCTCTGTATTTTTCTTTTTTATTCTTACTTCTTTTCAAGTAACGCTGCCTTCCTCTCTCTTTGTCAGCACTGTTTAGGATGTGGTCATCTTGTTTGAATAAACTTTATTAGAATTGTCACTGGACAAAACCAACCTGGGGTTCCGTTCTTACATTCAGTGTGAGCAATCTCTCATTCAGCATTTCTTTTATCTGAAATGAAATGAAGCATGTCCCTGAAGTTTAATTTCCATATTCTCACTACAGCAGTGGATATTACAAATTGAAAACTTAGTGATTTTAGCAAAAGTTAAACAATGACGACTTTGTGAGCATAGAAAAAACGACAGCTCCCATGAAAATTTACCCGCGTGGCAGCGTTACATCATCGTAACTTGGTTTCATCCATTTTCATAAAACTCTCCAAAGCTCTCTTCTAAAGTTTTTTCAACTTTCTAGTTGTAATTTCTAAAAGCTTCTACAGCATTCAGTCCTCTCTGTCCTGCTGTTATTACAGACAACTCAACTCACATTTAGTCGTATCTTTTTGCAGTCAAAAATAATGTCAACAAGTTTTTAAATCTATTGTAAATCGTTTTTATTAAAAGGAAGGGGAAAATATCAGAAATGCTCCTATTCGTCTCAGCCAGCTGGAGGGGCGTGTCGGTGTCTGCGTTTGATTAATAGCAGCTGTTAGGCTGCCAGAGTGCCGGTGTTACACCGCAGGAAATAAGAGAGTGCCGGTGTCACACCGCAGGAAATAAGAGAGTGCCGGTGTTACACCGCAGGAAATAAGAGAGTGCCGGTGTTACACCGCAGGAAATAAGAGTGTGCCGGTGTTACACCGCAGGAAATAAGAGAGTGCCGGTGTTACACCGCAGGAAATAAGAGTGTGCCGGTGTAAACTTAAGTTAGCAGTGCACTTTTCCCCAGTGAATGTTTGTTTAGTGACTCATTCAACAAGCTAAGGTGCAGGACAAGACGTGTGATCATGTTTGTAAGTTAGATAAGAAGAAGGCTCTTGTGTAGCTGCTGCTGATTGGCTCAGTGTGACTGTCTGCTCTGCCGCTGATGTTTGCTTTATACAAGATTTGATTGGCTGTATTGAAATAAGGTCTCCACTATGTAAACGGACAGCTAATGGTATTTCATCCAATTAGTGCAAAACTAGGGGGCGCCATCATGAAACCAAAAAATATCAAATGTAAATTGTTCTCTTTTGGTTACTGTTTCTTTCAAAAGAGAACACAGAAAGTGATTTACAGAGTCATTTCAGTTGAACTTGTAATTTCTAAGAGATCTCTCTTTAAAAATGATGGTTGGTTATTAAACAAAAGTCTTCTCCCTGGTTATCTTCCAGGTCCAAGAACAGAAACTCCACAGCACAGAGTCCCGGCAGAGGACAGGGTCCCAGCAGAGGACAGGGTCCCGGCAGAGCACAGAGTCCCGGCAGAGCACAGGGTCCCGGCAGAGGACAGGGTCCCAGCAGAGGACATGACATGAATCTCTATGACAGCAAGCTGTTTTAGAATCAGAATCAGAAATACTTTATTGATCCTGAAGGGAAACTCTTTGTTACAGCAGCTCGCCTTTACGTCAGTGTACACAGGAGAAAGTACTAGCAAAAACATATAATACAATACACTATAAAAACTAGGGTATGGGTATAAATAAGTGTGAAGTACCAAGTGGGTTTACCGGTATAATAATGCAATGTAATAATATAAGTAATAAGTAGTATTGCAACAGCCTTTACAGTCTCACATTACTTACTGTAATCTTTAAAATGAAAAGTTTTGCCATTAAAACCTGTTTTTAATAAGTGGACTTTCACTCTGAAAGTGATTCACTCCAGTGAAGAGGAGAGAAAGGGAGGAGATATCAGCAGGTCAGAGTCAGAGTGTTGTTCTTTGTTTCAGCCACTAGATGGAAGCAGAACTTCACTGATGGACAAAGAAGAAGCAGATGTGAAAATCAGAAAAAACAAATGAGTAATATTTCTGAGGGAAGATTATACACCTGATACTGGAACAATCTGATGTAATGGTTACTTTAGAAAATAATAAAAAGAGAAACAAATACTGCTTACTGCAGCACGACTTTTTCAGGCTGGACTGTACTTATTGGACCATATTTTTCCATTTTGTCTTTAACATGTTCAGTTCTTCTTTGGGTGACAGAGATCTGCAGGGGTAGTGAGGAGAAAAGGCAGACTGAAGGTTGCCTGTTCCTGATGCTGAATATTTCAGTTGATCAGCTAGTGTTGGACATGTTAACATGTCGACCTGATGGTGGCGCTAGATGGAAAGTCAGAGGATCAGCAGAGTTATTACAGTTCATCCTGAGGGGAGCATGAACGATGGAGCACTTTTCATCACAGTCCATCCAACAGCTGCTGAGATGTTTCACAGGTTAAGTAAAAAGTTTGACCAGCTGGAGGCGCTAGAGGAAAAGTCGGAGGATCCATCCTCTGGGGAACATGACTGTCTGTACGAAGTTTCATGTTAATCCGTCCAATAGTCATTGAGATATCTGTCTGGACCAAAGTGGTGGGCCGACCAACATTGCCATAAAGCCCTGCGGATTACACGAGTTCTAACGTTCCTTGCCTGTAGATCTGTAGGTGGCGCTCATGAACTTGCTGCTGTTACTGTCCTGGCCTCTGGGCAGCGCAGCTCAGCAGGTGTTGAACTGCAGGTGATTCAGCTGCTTCGTTGACCTGTTGTGACAAATTCAGTCTTCAGATGTAATTAGAGGGGAAAGGTTAATAAAGTATTTCTGATTTTGATGTGGACCTGAAGGAGATGGAGCCTGAAATGAGGCAGCGCTACCATTATGATGAAAAGTTAGTGTCACACTGAAACCTTTCCCCTCTAATTACAGTTAAAGTCACGTTGTGTCAGGTGGAACCTTTAGTGTTTACTCACACAAACAGTTTCTGTGCTGGAAACTGTTCCTGGCTGTCATGTGACACAAAAATATGCTGAGGAGTGAATCTGGTGAAATGTTTTTCTGTCAATTAGGCAAATCAGGGTTTCTCAGGGAAACGTCCTGTGTGTGTGTGTGTGTGTGTGTGTGTGTGTGTGTGCAGTATTTCCAGTTTTACTGCTGAAGTTCTGCAGCCCATTCATCATAAATGGGCAGAGCCACTTTAGGTGACTGACACGATTCAGACCAATCAGATGTAGTTCGGGCAGACCTATAAACCGCCGCTCAAACTAAACAACAACCAGAGAAACTAAACTAGAGCCGGAAACAAATGAAAGAATTCATCTTTTCTACCAAAACTCTGCTGAGTTTGATACGCTTCCGGTCTGCACTGTTACGTACTGCTTCAGGAAACAGCCACAGCGCCGAGTGTGACCTCCGCCTGCCTACTGGACTTTCACATATCACCAGTCTAACCGCCAGCCATACAAACAGAAACATCACAACCTTAAACGGTGTTACAAAGTCACTCAGAACTGCGTGACAACGTTTAGCTTTAAAGGGAACCTGTGGAGTTTTCTCATAAACAAACAAAAGTTAAGTAGTTTTAATCTCATTTAATTGTTTTCAGTGATCTGGTTTTCAACAGCAGGCTCTGTACAAAAGTGGACAAAAAAACTTGATCATGCAGATTCATCATCATCATCATCATGTTTACATTGTTAAAGCAACAAAAAATGTTTGTATAGCATCAGAATAATTTTAAAGAAGCTATAATCATAAGTTCTGTCACTTTCTTATTACATCTGTATATTTTGTAAGTTCACTTTTTATGTAAAAAACAGAACAATAACAAAACCAACAGGCTTCATTCAACACCAGATACTGATGTTCACTTTATGATACAATGTTTGCAAAGAAGAAAAAACTACGTTAAAAGGTCCGTGAAATGACTGAATGTATGTATTTACACAATAACAATGATGACAGTCTTTGTGAGGAACGTTTTCCGCCTTTGGACACCAAACATCAGTCTGATTCCACGTTACCGACTGTCAAACACTGAAGGGTTTTGGATTTTCAAAGCAGACAAATAATCCCAAATGTGGGATGTGTCTCTGGATGGTTCATCACTTATCTGTCCTTCAGGTCCTTTTCTGTTACGCTTGGAGATGCCTCCCCCTCTCGAGCTGCTCTCTTTTGTGGGGTCCCTCAGGGTTCTGTTCTGGGCCCCCTCTTATTTACTGTATACATGCTGCTCCTGGGGAAACTCATGCATAGACATAATATTGATTTTCATTGCTACACGGATGATACGCAACTGCTAAGCCTGGTACCACTGATGTGTCTTGTATTATGTCCCGCACCACTGAAATTAAGAACTGGATGTCCAAAGCTTCCCTGCAGTTGAACGATGACTTATAATGAGCCCCTCTGGCCCTTCAGCATTAGCAGCATTAACAACCTCTCCTCCAGTCTTATCTCATAATGTTAAAAAGACTAAAGATGACTAAAGTGCTGCAGTCCCGCTTTGTCCAGCTGAGACATTTAACCAACGTCAGGTCGTTCCTTTCCTCTGCAGATCCAGAAAAGCTCGTCCATGTTTTTATCTCCTCCAGACTCGATTACTGCAACGCACTGTTTTCTGGCATCAGCAGGCCAAACATCCAAAGACTGCCGCTGATCCAAAACGCTGCTGCAGCTTTAAACGCGTCCCATCACACCAACCTGCCGTCACTGGTTACCTCTCAGTCTGATCTTCAGATTTTACTGCTGCACATTCCTGCTCGATGACTTTGTAACTTGAACGCTGTATTTCTTCTGTCGACCTCACAATCGTCACGACGAAGTTGTAAAATCCTGTCTCGCAGTATTATTAACCTTCAAACTCAAGTACCTGTCACTCAAACCAAAATGTGTTCTTTTTAATGACTATTGATCTGAATGATTTATGGATCTAAATAATTGATAAAGCAGTAATAAACAGTTATAAATCCTCTAAAGGGTTCCTTATTAGAAAGTGGTCGCTCTTCTTCTGTGACTGCAGTCGCCTGATAACAACTTTGAAGTGAAGCAACGTCCCATCAGGAGCCAATCACACGCTGGGGTCGGCTCACATTCCTCCTGTTGAACACGCTGTTTTGAACATTTCTGCAGTTCCAGTCTTTACTGTCTTGTACTCTGGATCTCAGACAACAAACTGTGGAAACAGTGTGAAGGCGAAGTTGCTGATGTGTCTTTTGTCTTGTTCCTGTTTCAGTGTCATCGTGAAGCCTCCTTTAAAGGTTTGCTTCATCATTTCCTCTTCAAGCAAAAGTCCAAGATTTTGATAAATCCTCTTGTTCATCTCTGTGTTTCCAGCACAGAGATCGGTCCAGGACATGTTTAGCTTTAATTTAACCTTTAACCTTAATTTTAAGGTGGTCCAGTGCTGATAGTGGGTTTGTCCTCATCACTGATAAACTGAAACCCTCCATTTTGAACTAATAATGCCAATAACTTGTGGCGTCCTGCTGGTCTAGTGGTTGAGACACACACCAAGTAACATAATGAAGGCAGTTCTGAGTGGTTTTCTGTGTCGTTGAAGGGGTTTTAAAAAGGTCAAAACTGCTGAGAATGTATCAAATAGCACGAAGCATCCATTCATTTATACATTTAAAACATCCTTAAAGGAAAACTACAGATTTCTAAAACTTGCATTGTATTTTGGTAGCTGTATTATGTTTTGGGGGTTTTTTTGCAATTAAGCTGAAACTTCAGGGTAAATTAGTAAAAGATATCTGTAAAACCCCTTAAAACCCCTTAATCCATGTAGAAAATCCCTTTAAAGCCCTAAATATATCTGAATCCATTAATTACTCTTTAATTTACTAGATTAAGCATCAACTAAGATTAACCAAGTAACAAAGCCAATTTGTATCTTGACTGAAAAAGTATAAAATTGAATGATCATTATTTAATCATTCATCATTTTAAGGTATAAAGGGGAATGTTTGTGGTAATTAAAAAGCCCTTAATCCATGCACAAAAAGCCTTTAAATACCCCGTCATATATTCCGGTCCAGTTTGGTGTCAGGTTTGAGTTCTGTCCAAACTCTACTGTCAACTGAGGAGGGACCAGCAAGCAAACCGTAATACCTCCTTAATGGAACATTTATTTTGAAAATCCTCCCTCAGTCTGACAGAAGAAGAAGAAGCCCAGTGAATCTGCTGAGAGCTGAACTTGTGTAAAAACTGCCCTGACTGTGTTTCTAGAGAGAAGTTGGGAGGTTTTCTCATTCACTTCGATACAGTCAGAGTTTGATCACAGCAGCATCTGGTGGACGTTGGAGGAACTGCAGCTCCGAGGCTGCTGACTGGATCAGACCAGTTTCATCTCTGGGTGAACAGGGCTCCCAGTGTGATCCCAGCTGCTCCCAGGACAGCCAGTCCAAACACTGTCCTCAGAGACCAGAAACTGACTGGAGGTCTGGACTCACCGTACAACTCCACAAAGGCATCCTGGGAATTGAGAGCAAGGGGGGGAGACAGGAAACAAACCTCATCAGCTTTTTGTCTTCAGTCTTTGATGCTTGTTGTTTGGTCTAGATGCTAACACACTGTATTACTGATGTACATTTCCATCGCTTTCATTTAATAAATTCAACAATATAATCATGTCATTTTCAACCCTTTGGATTAATCATCTCAAGAGTTATTGTCCTGTTTCAGCCACTGTTCGTGTGTTAATGAGCCAAACTGTATTTTGTAGTAACGTAAAGGTGCCACAAGATGGCGATAGCTACACATGAAGCACCGTATGGGAACCGAGCAAGTCACTGAACATGTTCCTGCAAATGTTTCACAATAAAAGCTTTGTTAGGAAATGAAGGGAGTCTGTTCACTGAAACGCTAGAGGGCTTTTAATTTGAAACGGCTGCAGGAAGTGTTGAGTTTGTATTAACAGCGTAATGCAGTAACAAACATTTAACAGGGCAAACGGGAGCAGATGAGAAAACAAGGAGGTGGACAAAATAACAGAAACACCTCTCAGTTCAACAGCAGCACAAACTGCAGCCTCCAAAGTGACCCGACAGGTGAGTCAACACACCCTGAACATTATGAGCGTCTGTCACAGGTCAACCTGTACAGGTGTTCCTAATAAAGTGGCCACTGAGTGTGCGTGACTGTAGCTACTGTGGGAGAAAAAGGAATACATCTGATATATTTAACTTGAACCTTTTTAAACTGAATACAGTCACTGTTTCTGTCAGTGTGGTCACCTGACTGAAACCTGCAAGACACACACACACACACACACTGATCACAGCATATGTGTGTGTTTAAATGTCAGTGATGTTTATTGTGTGTAAGATCAGTCGAGTGTGAAGGAGGAGATGTTGGGTTCTTTCCCTGCAGTGTGTGTGTTGGTGTGTGTTGGTGTGGAACAGTAATATGATGATTAGGGGAGAACCCTCTCTGATGAGGAGTCTCTTTAAAGCGACGGTGTGTCGGTGTGTCCGAACCATCAGCTGAACCTGCAGCTCCGCTCGGCTTCACGGAGCTTCATAGAGACTTTCAGCTCGCTGTTCATCTGCTGCTGCTGGTGTGTTCATCCACACCATTAACAGTCCAACTGTAGGTAGTTTGTTCTTTCAGCACCAACAAACAACCTCCACCAATAACGTACGACAGCCTATATGTAGCCTGAGAGGTAAAACCCAGGGCCAAAAAACTCTTACAAATTGAGGACTTTTAACGGAATTTAGAAAATGGGGACATTTATTAAGTTACGACATTTTTAGAAAATGAGGAAAAGGAGGGCTCAGTCTGAGGACCACCAACGACCTTCACTGTGTGTGCGTGTGTGTGTGTGTGTGTTTGTGAGTGTGTGTGAGTCCTTGATGTCTCTACTATGTAGATGAGGTTTGATTGACAGCTTTAAATAAAAAAATCTTCAGACGCTACAGATGACAACCACCGCAGGAGACGCTCTGACACACACACACACACACAGTGATTGACAGCTCATTAATAAACCCATGACCTGTCTGAAGGACTGCTGGCGCTCTGAAACATCTGAGAAACATCGACTGATTATAAACGGAAGAGAAAGTTTTGTCATCGTGACTGAAATCAGTTCAACATCAGCCTGACTCACACTTCTCTGAATCGATGAGTCACACGAAGGAAATGTGTGTGTGTGTGTGTGTGTGTGTTTTGCTGAGTGGACTGACCAGAAATGACCACACTGTTGTGTTTTACCGACACAGAAACAGAATCATTGAGCAGATCCGCCCTATGCTGATTGGACGAATTACTTGACGTGGCTCTTCCTTGGGTGACATCTTATAAATAATACAACTGAGTTGTGAGTATTTGAAAAGTGTTAATTTATTATTGTTTTCTTTCGGCTTCTGTTTACAACTTCAAATTAAACAATTTTGAAAACTGCGTATCTTTAATGCAATATTGTGTTTTAATGGTGCAAATGGAGAAATTCATAGGCTATTGCAAGTATGGCTATAGTCTACAGGGCATTTCAAAATTGGGAAAAAAGATCGCAATTTAGATTGTGGATCGTGATTGGGATTATGGAAAATAACAAAATATGTTACCATAATTATGCAGACGACACACAGATTTACATAACAAAGTCACCAAAGGACTATGGTCCAATACAAGCACTGAGTAAGTGCATTGAACATATCAATGATTGGATGTGCCAGAATTTACTTCAGTTAAACAAAGGTAAAACTGAAGTCATTGTTTTTGGTGCCGAGGAGGAACGATTAAAAGTCAGCACTCAGCTTCAGTGAGTAATGTTAAAAACCACAAACCAAGCCAGAAATCTTGGTGTAGTCATGGACTCAGACCTGAACTTCAACAGCCTCATTAAGACAAATACAAAGTCAGCCTACTGCCACCTGAAGAATATATACAGGATTAAAGGACCTCACACAGTGACTCGACTACTGTAACAGTGTCTTTACAGGTCTCTCTAAATATCGTTTAGAGAACTAGATGAGGCAGGTGAGGAGAGGAGAGGAGAGGAGAGGGGGCAGGTGAGGAGAGGAGAGGGGGCAGGAGAGGAGAGAGGAACAGGAGAGGAGGGCAGGTGGGGAGAGGGAACAGGTGAGGAGGGAACAGGTGAGAGGGATAGGGAATAGGTGAGGAGAGGGAACAGGTGAGGAGGGGGAGAGGGGGAACAGGTGAGGAGGGAGGGGGCAGGTGAGGAGGGGGCAGGGAGAGGAGGGGGAAGGAGAGGGGAGGGGGGCAGGTGGGGAGAGGGGCAGGTGAGGGGAGGAGGGAGGCAGGTGAGGAGAGGAGAGGGAGCAGGTGAGGAAGAGGAACAGGTGGGGGAGGAGGAGGGGCAGAGGAAGGAGAGGGGCAAGTGGGGGAGAGGGAGGGGCAGGTGAGGAGGACAGGTGAGGAGGAGGGGAGAGAGAGAGAGGGGCAGGTGGGGAGAGGGAACAGGGAGAGGAGAGAGAGGAGAGGGGCAGGTGAGGAGGAGGAGGGGGCAGGAGAGGAGAGGGAACAGGTGGGAGAGGAGAGGGGGCAGGTGAGGGAGAGAGGCAGGCAGGTGAGGAGGAGAGGGAACAGGTGGGAGGAGAGGAGAGGAGGCAGGTGAGGAGAGGAACAGGTGGGGAGTGGGGGCAGGAGAGGAGAGGGAACAGGTGAGGAGAGGGGAACAAGTGAAACAGGAGAGGAGGAAAAGGTGAGAGAGGGAGAGGGGGCAGGTGGGGAGAGGAGAGGGAACAGGTGAGGAGATGGAACAAGAGAGGAAAGGCAGCAGGTGAGGAGGCGGGGGCAGGTGGGGAGAGGAGCAGGTGAGGGAGAGAGGGGGCAAGGGGAGAGGGAACAGGTGAGGAGAGGAGGGGAGCAGATGGGGAGGAGGAAAGTGTGCAGGTGAGGAGAGGCGGAACAGGTGGGGAGAGGGAGCAGGTGAGGAGAGGGAGGTGAGGGAGGAGAGGCAGGAGGAGAGGAGAGGGGGCAAGCGGGGAGAGGGAACAGGTGAGGAGAGGAGAGGGGGCAGGTGAGGAGAGGGGGCAGGTGGGGAGAGGGAGCAGATGGGGGAGAGAGGAGAGGGGGCAGGTGAGGGAGGGGGGCAGCAGAGGGAGGTGGCAGGTGAGGAGAGAGGAAACAGAGGTGAGAGAGGGGCAGGTGGGGAGAGGGAACAGGTGAGGAGAGGAGAGGGGGCAGGTGAGGAGAGGGGCAGGTGGGGAGAGGGGGCAGGTGAGGAGAGGGAGCAGCAGAGGAGAGGTGGCAGGTGAGGAGAGGGAACAGGTGAGGAGAGGGGGCAGGTGGGAGAGAGGGAGCAGATGGGAGAGAGAGGAGAGGAACAGGTGAGGAGAGAGAGGGAACAGGTGAGGAGAGGAGAGGGGGCAGGTGGGGAGAGGGAACAGGTGAGGAGAGGAGAGGGAACAGGTGAGGAGGAGAGGGGGCAGGTGAGGAGAGGGGCAGCAGAGGAGAGGTGGCAGCAGAGGAGAGGTGGCAGGTGAGGAGAGGGGAACAGGTGAGGAGAGAGAGGGAACAGGTGAGGAGAGAGGGGCAGGTGGGGAGAGGAGCAGATGAGAGGAGAGGGGAACAGGTGGGAGAGAGAGAGGGGAACAGGTGAGGAGAGGAGAGGGGGCAGGTGGGGAGAGGGAACAGATGAGGAGAGGAGAGGGAACAGGTGAGGAGAGGAGGGGGGCAGGTGAGGGAGGCAGCAGAGAGGAGGTGGCAGCAGAGGGAGAGGGGCAGCAGAGGAGGGGGAGAGGAGAGGAGAGGGGCAGGTGAGGAGAGGGTTACTGTACAAGACAATGTGGCGTTTGACCGTGTCTTCCAGTCTCATCCCAGGATTCCTCAGAGAGGAAACCTCGTCCTGATGCAGGTGGACAGTTTCTGTGCAGCAGTCACATGATCAGATGTCCCTCTGAGACACACCTGCAGCAGACTGTCAGGAGGATCAATGAGATTCTTTCCAGGTGGGTTCGAGAGGACAGAAGGTGTGATGTGGATCACAATGCAGAAGACACGGTTCCTATATACGTAAAGTGAATATGTATAGTTCAGTGTTTCATATTGTGCACTTGGATTTACTCTCTGCAAAAATAGCAAAAAGAAAAAGAAAGCCTTTTGAATATGACATCATACCGAAGCATTTCTGATTTATTTCTGTCACATAAGCTGCGAAGCAACAAACAAGTGACCTTATTCTGGTTCTAATGGCATCTTGGTTTTATGCTGATGAATAAAAGTTTTACACAGACAATAGTGACAGTAATTGCAATGCTGCCTGTTGTTAGTGATTATATATTATCATATTATAGATATATATATATGTAAATAACGAAGTGAAGCGTAAGGATTGGCGGACAGATGTTGTCAGTGTTCTGGGTCACGAGTTGATCCTGGTGTGTTGCATCAGAGCATTTTGGATGTGAGGTGAGCCGAAGCTGCGCTGCATGCTGGAAAGACAACTGTGTGAAGAGTTTTTGAAAAGTGAACTCGGTTTAGAGAAATGTGACTTAGCAACTGTAAAAAACTGTAATGTTGCAGCTGCTAACGGTGGAGTTTAATCTGCAACATCACATCATCATTTATTAGTTCATTCATTCGTGTTAATAATCTGAATCTGCAAAGTAAAGCTGTCAGATCAATGCAGTGCAGTAAAAAGTACAATATCTAGCGGAGTGGAAGTATAAAAGCATAAAATGGAAATATAAGTATCAGTACTCACTGTTAGTACAGTGCTTGAGTAAATGCTCTCAGCAGATTCACTGAGCTTCTTCACGTCAGAATAAAAATGATCATATCAGTTTAACGATGTGTTGATTCAGTGTGTGTGTGTGTGTGTGTGTGTGTGTGTGTGTGTGTGTGTGTGTGTGTGTGTGTGTGTGTGTGTGTGGATCATCTGCAGAGCAACACACACACACACACACACACACAGTGATTCATCCTGTGGAAGCAGAGCTTTGAGACTGTATAATGATTCACTTCATACACACTCACCATGGAAGCCTCCCTGAAGCAAATTCAAATGTGTGTGTGTGTGTGTGTGTGTGTGTGTGTGTGTGTGTGTGTGTGTGTGTGTGTGTGTGTGTGTGTGTGTGTGTGTGTGTGTGTGTGTGTGTGTGTGTGTGTGTGTGTGTGTGTGTGTGTGTGTGTGTGTGTGTGTGTGTGTGTGTGTGTGTGTGTGTGTGTGTGTGTGTGTGTGTGTGTGTGTGTGTGTGTGTGTGTGTGTGTGTGTGTGTGTGTGTGTGTGTGTGAGTTTCCCTCTGCATTCACATCATGTCAGCAGACAGAAGAACAGTAAAAACCTTCCGTTACTCTGAGCTGTTTGCATTCAGCTCGGCTGCAGATGATGATGAATGTAGAATTATTCATTTAGAAGTGAGGACATTTTGAAAAAGGACACAATGATACTGAGAAAGTCATTAATGTCGTCATAACGTCCCAATTAGACTCACTTTATCTCTTTAATTCATCGACAGCAGACTTCTAACAGACAAACAGCTCATATTACTGCAGTTTCACAAGTACATGTCCTCAAGTACTGCACTTTTATTTCCATTTTATGCTACTTTCTACTTCTACTCCACCACATTTATTTGATCATGTTTGTCGCTTTGCAGATTGAGATTATTAAAACAAAATATAACCAACTAATAAATGATGATGTAATGTTACTGATAAAACTACCAGCAGATGCTCCACCTTCAGCTGCTGCAGCATTAAAGTGATGAACACATGAATGCATCAATAATTATAATCCAGTAATATAATATATATTATTCAGTACTTTTGGTACTTTGAGTATATTTGGATGCTGACACTTTTGTACGAATTTGAATGCAGAATGCTTGTAACAGAGTATTTCTACACTGTGGTGTGACTACTTTAACTGAAGTAAAAGATGTGAGTACTTCTTCCACCTGTACAGTTTTACCTTTATTAAACTAGAATTGACTTTAAAATGATTTTAATTAACTTTAACTCATCACACAGAGTGGAAACCAAACGATCTGCTCAGTCAAAACAGGACAATAAGAATCTAAATCGCATTAAAAACCCTGTGAAATATGCAGCTAGGTCGCAGCTAACGCTGGTGGCAACAGCTCATGGTTGCTGGTTGTCATGGTAACACAACACGCTTTCTGGCACGCAAGTTTTCCAGCTGCACAACATTCAGAAATAACAACTGCAAGAGACGAGATCTTCACCAGATTACAGTCGTTTTTATGTTTATATTTTTAAAACAATCTAAAAATACATCAGTGTTGGAAACCCCACACACACGTGCTCACACACACACACACACACACACAAGTACAGTTGACCTTAGGTGTGTGTGTGTGTTTTCAGTTTTCAGTTAACTGTCAAAGGGAGTCTGGCAGTGATGGGCTGCTGGTTCGACTCCTGTTGGAGCTTTTTGAGTGCTGAGCAACACGCTAACACCGCAGCAGGTGAAGTGTGTGTGTGTGTGTGTGTGTGTGTGTGTGTGTGTGTGTGTGTGTGTGTGTGTGTGTGTGCTGGCTCTACGAACACAGGCAGCGGTGAGCCGAGCCGCTTTCTCAGAATTCAGTAACAAAATTTTCCACAGAGTCGTTCAGATAGACGCAGAGCACAGGACTGTGTGTGTGTGTGTACTTGTACTTGCAACATAGTGAGGACTGAAACACGTATTTTACCTACAGAGTGAGGACATTTTTGGAAAGTGAGGACATTTTGGCCGGTCCCCACAACGTCAGAGGGCTGTTTGAAGGTTAAGACTTGGTTTGAAGGGTGATGTTAGAATTAGGTTAATGTTAGGGAATGCATTATGTCAATGACGGTCCTCACAAAGATAGAAGTACAAGGGTGTGTGTGTGTGTGTGTGAAAGGTTGTTGTTATTTAGGTACTTTAGGTATTTAGATGTTATTTGAACAGAGTTTCTACAGAAAGTTTCTTTCAGCTGATCTGAAGCCTGAGGCGGAAACTCAACCACACTGATTACCTGGAAAGATATTTCTAGGTAATACCACACACACACGCACGCTCACGCACACACACACACACACGTCTTATCAGACTGTAGATAAAACTGAAGGAAACCACAGCGACAGGAGAGAATATAAATAGAAAGTGAAAGCGTCTCTCTGCTGTGTTCAGGGGTCTCTCTCTCTCAACCTGAACCAGGTCTTCTCTAGTCCAGCTCAGCTCAGCTCCAGGTCTCTGGTAAACTGGACCTGACAGGAGCTGAGAACACGAGGATCACATGCTGCCTCCTCTGTCGGCCAATGGGAACGCAGCCAATGACTCACATGAATGTGTGTCTTCATAATGTTCGTGATTGTGTCTGTTTATTGAGGCCATGTCAGGTTTACCCAACAGACTGTTTGGTTGTTAATCAGAGGTTTTCCCAATGGACGTCTGGAACAAAGCAGCTAATGGGCAGCTAGTTTTGATCTGGTCTGGTTGTTTGTTTAAACCATGTTTTCCCAATGGAAGTCTGGAATGGGCCAGTTATTCAGTCCGGAGTGATTCCTCGCTTTCTTCATCAGAAACACACAAGAGTTTCAGTTTACAGTGAAATGAGCTCCATGTTTCTGTCTGTCTGCATATCTGTCGCTCTGTTCTTCATCCTCTGTCTCACACACACACACACACACACACACACACACACACACACAGTTTCTCTGCAGAGTTTTAGGGATTTTCTGCACTTTGCATATAATTTGCATTCTAACCAAAATACTCTTTTCTCTGTCTGCAGCGTCACACACACACACACACACACACACACACACACACAGAAACATACACTCACACACACACACTCACAGAGAGAGAGAGAAACATACACACACTCACACACACACAGAAACACTTATGGCTGTTTGGTTGAAACAGAGAAAATCATCAATTATTAATAAACTTTATTTCACATTGAATCTCTGCATGTTGATACTATTGATTATATCTCATATTGATTTCCAATTAAATGTTGTTAATGTGATGTAAATTCATCCAGACGGCTCTTAAATCCTCCTGGAATGTTTCCAAGGACACCCTGGAACCCTATCAGGCATCCTGGAAACCCATGAAGAACCTTATAGATCATGAACCCTGTCCTAGAACCACTTCAGGGACCCCTGAAATCTCTGAAAATACTCCAGGGGGCTTTCAAGGACTTCTGGAACCCTGGCAAAGACCCTCAAGCAATCTCAAATGGTGGAAGGGCCCGATAATCCTCTGATAACCCTGAACCCTGTCCTGGAACTCCTTCAAGGACTTCTGGAACCCTGTCAAAGACCCCTCAATCATTCTCAAGCATCCCTGAACTCTTTCAAGGACCCCTGAAAACTGTGGAAGGAACACAGAATTACCTTTTAATGGCCCTTCAAGCTCTGTCAGAGACCACAAGAGCCCTTTTATACACCATGCAACCCCTTCAAGGACACCTGGAATTCTGTCAAATACCAAAGGCATCCTCTCAAGCATCCTCCAGGACTGACGGAACCCTTTCAATCCGCTGTCCTTGAATTCAAAACACTTTCAAGAACCCTGTTAAAGATCCCTCAAGCATCCCTGAACTATTTCAGTGACCCATGAACAATGGAAGGGCCGAAGGGTATTTTTCAAGGACCCATGGAACCACTACAAGCCTTTCAATGCTCCATTGAACCCCTTAAAGAACCCCAGGAACTCTGTAAGAACTCACAGGAGCCCTCTCAAGCTCCCTGGAACCCCACCAATGACTGAAACCCTGTGAACCCTAAACCCCGTCCTGGAACTCCTCTATAATCTCTTGACAGACTCAAGTAGCCATTTTCAAGCACTATTAAGAGCCTTTCAAAGCCCCTTCAAGGACACCACACCCTTGAACCCTATCAAGGGCTGCTGGAACCATGTAAACCATAAACCCTGTCCTGGAAGTCCTTTCAAGCTTACCTAAACTCTTTCAAAGCATGCCTGAACTATTTCAGTGACCTGTGGATACTGTGGAAGGCCCACAAGGTACTTTTCAAGGACCCCTGGAACTCTTTCAAGGACCTCAAAAGCGAGATGTACCTCAATGTTACGAGACAACACGATATGTAGTTATGACAAGAACAGTTTCTTGTAAAAATGGGAAACTGTGTCGTAATTTATGGACAAACCGCCACAACAGTCACAGCACGTTATATTTTTAATGTTTTCATATTTTCTCCACATTCTCCGTTTACCAAACTCACGCGTGATTTCACTGATAGATTTACAGTCTTTCAATCATTCTGATTAATTAAAAGCTCTTCTGTCGCAGCTGTTGTTTGTATTTCCTGTCCCGGTCTCCAGGAGCCACTTCTCACTTCCCCCAGTCACCTGACTGCTACATCCACCTGCTCACCTGTTCCTCGTCCACCAATTAGCCCCCACAGTATTTATACCAGCCCATCTCCACCTGCTGCTGCCCTCTTCTTACCTGTTCCTGTGTTTTGACCTGTTACCTGTTCCTGACCTGCTCACCTGTCCTCTTGGACAGTCCTCCTCCCTCTGCTAATATGCTAATTCAACAGAAAACTCAGTGCAGTCTGGTTCGTGAGCAAGAAAGAGACGAAATCTGAAAATAAGAACATGTGAGACTAAAAGAAAGGAATCATCGTCCTACCCATCCTCCGTTGTCTTCTATCCATCCCCGGAGCGGCGGCGAGTCCAGACTCTCCTCCATCCACCCGGCGATGTCGTCCACCTGCCTCATCCCGCCTGTCTTGACCACCTCGGTGCACAGAGCTCCGCCCAGCTCCATCATGGCCACGATACGTCCCCAGTTCACCCCGTCCCTGAACAGCTCCTCCCTGACCGCCGTCAGGTCTCGCAGTCGCACCTGCCCGCCGCCATCGTGCTGCAGCAGCACCGAGACATGGGCCGACAGGTCGCCGCGGTAACACCGCTCCAGCTCGTTACCGGCGCACCGCAGGACGACCTGCAGCCGGGGCGGAGCCAAGCAGGGATCTACGAGGGGACAACAAATGATCGAGGAGGAGACGAGTGATGTCATTGGACCAGGAGAAGACAGCTGTGACATCATGTGACATCATAATACTGAGACAACACATGGACATCATATTAAAAGAGGGATCAAGTGACATCATTATACTAGGAGCAAAAAACAGTGATGTCACCTGACCCCACCTTCTTTTCTTCTCTCACTATTATGATGTCACATTATAGTAGCAGCAGTGACATCATCAAACCTAAAGCAGAAAGTACTTATAATAGTAGCTTTAACAGTATTAGTGCTTGTATAGTTCGGAGTAGCGTTAATGGAGGTAGAACTTGTAGTCGTAGTTTTTAGCTACGTGCTTTTACTACTTAAAGTAGTACTTTAGTGGTAGTAATAGTACTAGTAGTAGGATACTTGTGGTGGTAGTAGCTTTACTGGAAGTAGTACTTATATTAGTAGCTGTAGTAGCCTAGAAGTAGTAGCTATATTAGTAGTAGTACTTTAGTGGTAGTAGTAGTAGTAGTGTAGTACTTGTAGTAGTAGTAGTAGTAGTATCTTTAATAGACATCACACATCTACTAACTCCTTTGACGACATCATAAACATTAAGTTACAGGTAGGCCTGAACACATCAGCCGTTGCCATGACAACAAGGTAAACTTGCTCACCTTGCTGGGAGCCTTCCGGAGTGACTCCCTGGTGTGACGTCCTAGCTCCCTCAGATCTCCATGACAACCATGACGTTGAGGCAGCTTGGCTGTGACTGCGCTGACCGCCCGGGCTGCGCCGCCGCGGCGGGACGCGCCACGCCACGCCGTTGTTGAGCAGCTTGTAGCGGAGGTAATCCTCCACGATGTCCCGGCTGCTATAGGCGGCGGCCATCGCCCCCTACAGGCCGCCGTCCGTCACTGCCACACCTACAAACTGCTGTCACAGCTGGTGGCCTTCACGCATTATGATCCTCAAAGACGCTCCAATAGGAGCACAGCACCTGATGACGTCAGCAAGACACGTGTTATAGGTGATATCAGGATGAAAATCCAGTTCAATCCCACTGATCTGCGGTATTATGAAGTACTTCCAAAAGTACTTAACAGTTCAACTGTGAAAAACACAAACTGCCTGTTGTCCAACACTGATGTTTAAAACAGAAATCTTCTCATCCACATTGATCTTCTAACTGTATCTGCTGCTGCGAAGCTTCAGGTAATCGATCACGGAGGCGAGGATCGATAACTCCCCAGCGCGACTGATTATCAGTTGATAGGAGCCCGGGAGGAGCTGCGAGGCTGGTCCTGCTGAAGCGTGTCCGCTCTGAAGAGAATCTGAAGAGACATGATGCAGAGAACCAGACGGAGGACTGACGAGGGGAAATACATCAGCTGATCAGCGGCACGATGACGATCAATAATCGATATGAAATATATAATCCGGGAATTTGAAGCTGAAAGGCTGCGGAGAGAAGCGGGATCAACTCCGGGTCTGTAGTCCTCACTGACGCTGCACGTGCCACACACACACACACACACACACACACACACACGCGCGCGCGCGCACATCCAGTGGCCACGCCCCCTCGTGACCGTCGGGATTCCCCTCCAACGATCCTCGCGCCGCCAGACTCGCGCCAGAAAACGTCCCAGTTAAAACATCGAGATGATGAAGAAGAAGAAGAGGAAGGTTTCTTGTTTCTCATCGGCCTGGAGATGTTCCGGCTCGTGTCGGAATAAGTCACGGAGATGAACGGTCACTTCCTCATGCGTCACTCTCATTCATGCTTTCACTGCGTAGTGCGCGCGCATGTGAGCGTGCGCGTCTGAAGTATTGAATTTTCATCGTCTTGATTTGTGTTTATTATTAGTAGAAGTAGTGGTACTTAGTACAGTAATAACAGTAGTATTATTATAGTATTATTATACTTAGTAGCAGTAGTAGTACTTGTGGCAGTAGTAGTACTTGTGGCAGCAGTAGTAGTAGCAGTAGTAGTACTTGTGGCAGTAGTAGTACTTGTTGCAGTAGTAGTACTTGTGTCAGTAGTAGTAGTAGCAGTAGTAGTACTTGTGGCAGTAGTAGTAGCAGTAGTAGTACTTGTGGCAGTAGTAGTACTTGTGGCAGTAGTAGTAGTAGCAGTAGTAGTACTTGTTGCAGTAGTAGTACTTGTGGCAGTAGTAGTTGCAGTAGTAGTACTTGTGGCAGTAGTAGTACTTGTGGCAGTAGTAGTAGTAGCAGTAGTAGTTCTTGTGGCAGTAGTAGTAGTAGCAGTAGTAGTAGTAGCAGTAGTAGTACTTGTGGCAGTGGAGTAGTAGTAGCAGTAGTAGTAGTGGCAGTGGTGGTGCTTGTGGCGGTGGTAGTGGGCAGTAGTAGTGCTTGTGGCGGTAGTAGTACTTGTGGCGGTGCAGTAGTAGTAGCAGTGGTAGTGCTTGTGGCAGTAGTAGTAGCAGTAGTGGTGCTTGTGGCGGTGGTAGTGGTGGCAGTAGTGGTTCTTGTGGCAGTAGTGGTGCAGCAGTAGTAGTGCTTGTGGCGGTAGTAGTAGTGGCAGTAGTGGTACTTGTGTGGCAGCAGTAGTGTGCTTGTGGCAGCAGTGGTGCTTGTGGCAGTAGTAGTTCTTGTGGCGGTGCAGTAGTAGTGGCAGTGGTAGTAGTAGCAGTGGTAGTGCTTGTGGCGGTAGTGGTACTTGTGGCAGTAGTAGTAGTGGCGGTGCTTGTTGGCAGTGGCAGTGGTGGTAGTAGTAGTAGCAGTAGTAGTACTTGTGGCAGTAGTAGTAGCAGTAGTAGTACTTGTGGCAGTAGTAGTAGTAGTAGTAGTAGTTCTTGTGGCAGTAGTAGTAGCAGTTAGTAGTACTTGTGGCAGTAGTAGTAGTAGCAGTAGTAGTACTTGTGGCAGTAGTAGTACTTGTGGCAGTAGTAGTACTTGTTGTAGTAGTAGTACTTGTGGCAGTAGTAGTAGCAGTAGTAGTACTTGTGGCAGTAGTAGTTGCAGTAGTAGTATTTGTGGCAGTAGTAGTAGTTGCTGCCTGTTTCTGTGGTTGACTGTCACAACACACTCAGGGAAGATGACTACTACACCTACAGTACCAGCAGCAGTAGTACTTGTAGTAGTAGTAGTACTTGTGGCAGTAGTAGTAGTAGCAGTAGTAGTACTTGTTGCAGTAGTGGTAGCAGCAGTGTAGTGGTGCTTGTGGCGGTAGTAGTAGCAGTGGTAGCACTTGTTGCAGTGGTAGTGCTTGTGGCGGTGGTGGTTGTGGTGGCAGTGGTAGTACTTGTGGCGGTGGTGGTTGCAGTGGTAGTGCTTGTGGCGGGTGAGTGGTGGTGCTTGTGGCGGTGGTAGTACTTGTGGCGGTAGCGTTGCGGTAGTGAGTGCTTGTGGCGGTGGTGGTGCTTGTGGCGGTAGTAGTGCTTGTGGCGGTGGTAGTGGTGGCGGTGGTAGTGCTTGTTGCGGTAGTGGTGCTTGTGGCGGTAGTGGTAGTTGCAGTGGTGGTGCTTGTGGCGGTGGTGGTGCTTGTGGCGGTGGTGGTGGTGGCGGTGGTGGTTCTTGTGGCGGTGGTGGCAGTGGCGGTGGTGGTGGTGGCGGTGGTGGTGCTTGTGGCGGTGGTGGTGGTGTGTGGTGGTAGTTAGCAGTGGTACTTGTGGCGGTGGTAGTAGCAGTGCAGTGGTGCTTGTGGCGGTGGTAGTGCTTGTGGCGGTGGTAGTGGTGGTGGCAGTAGTGGTGCTTGTGGCGGTAGTGGTAGTAGTAGTGGTAGTGAGTTGTGGCAGTGGTGGTAGTAGTAGTGGTTCTTGTGGCGGTAGTAGTAGCAGTAAGTAGTGCTTGTGGCGGTAGTAGTAGTAGCAGTGGTGGTGCTTGTGGCGGTGGTAGTAGTGGCAGTGGTAGCTTGTGGTAGTAGTAGTACTTGTGGCAGTAGTAGTAGTGGTTGTGGCAGTGGTGGTACTTGTGGCAGCAGTAGTGGCAGTAGTAGTACTTGTGGTAGCAGTGGTAGTAGTAGTAGTGTGCTTGTGGGTAAGTAGTAGTAGGTAGTAGTACTTGTGGCAGTGTAGTGGTACTTGTGGCAGTGGTAGTAGTGGCAGTAGTAGTGCTTGTGGTGGTAGTAGTGTAGCAGGTGGCTTGTGGTGCTTGCAGTAGTAGTAGTAGTTGCGGTAGTAGTTGTGGCAGTCTGTGCCAGTAGTAGTGCTTGTGGCAGTAGTACTACACCTACAGTAGTAGTAGCTTGTGGCAGTAGTAGGTAGTGGCAGTAGTGGTAGCAGTGGTAGTACTTGTTGCAGTGGCAGTAGTGGTGGTGCTTGTGGCAGTAGTGTAGCAGTAGTAGTACTTGTGGCGGTAGTAGTAGTAGCAGTAGTGTAGTAGCTAGTAGTACTTGTGGCGGTGGTAGTGCTTGTGGCAGCAGTAGTAGTACTTGTTGTAGTGTAGTAGTACTTGTGGCAGTAGTAGTAGCAGTAGTAGTACTTGTGGCAGTAGTAGTTGCAGTAGTAGTATTTGTGGCAGTAGTAGTAGTTGCTGCCTGTTTCTGTGGTTGACTGTCACAACACACTCAGGGAAGATGACTACTACACCTACAGTACCAGCAGCAGTAGTGCAGTAGTGTAGTGGTAGTAGTACTTGTGGCAGTAGTAGTAGTAGCAGTAGTAGTACTTGTTGCAGTAGTAGTAGCAGCAGTAGTAGTACTTGTGGCAGTAGTAGTAGCAGTAGTAGCACTTGTTGCAGTAGTAGTACTTGTGGCAGTAGTAGTTGCAGTAGCGGTAGTAGTGCTTGTGGCGGTAGTGGTTGCAGTAGTAGTACTTGTGGTAGTGTAGTACTAGTGGTACTTGTGGCAGGTGGTAGTGCTTGTGGCGGTAGTAGTTGCAGTAGTAGTGCTTGTGGCAGTAGTAGTAGTGTAGTTGCTGCCTGTTTCTGTGGTTGACTGTCACAACACACTCAGGGAAGATGACTACTACACCTACAGTACCAGCAGCAGTAGTACTTGTAGTAGTAGTAGTAGTAGTACTTGTGGCAGTAGTAGTACTTGTGGCAGTAGTAGTAGTAGCAGTAGTAGTACTTGTTGCAGTAGTAGTAGCAGCAGTAGTAGTACTTGTGGCAGTAGTAGTAGTAGCAGTAGTAGTACTTGTTGCAGTAGTAGTAGCAGCAGTAGTAGTACTTGTGGCAGTAGTAGTAGCAGCAGTAGTAGTACTTGTGGCAGTAGTAGTAGCAGTAGTAGTACTTGTTGCAGTAGTAGTACTTGTGGCAGTAGTAGTAGCAGTAGTAGTACTTGTGGCAGTAGTAGTTGCAGTAGTAGTAGTTGCTGCCTGTTTCTGTGGTTGACTGTCACAACACACTCAGGGAATATGACTACTACACCTACAGTACCAGCAGCAGTAGTACTTGTAGTAGTAGTAGTAGTAGTACTTGTGGCAGTAGTAGTACTTGTGGCAGTAGTAGTAGCAGTAGTAGCACTTGTTGCAGTAGTAATACTTGTGGCAGTAGTAGTTGCAGTAGCAGTAGTAGTAGTAGTAGTAGCAGTAGTAGTACTTATGGCAGTAGTAGTAGTAGCAGTAGTAGTACTTGTTGCAGTAGTAGTAGTAGTAGTAGTTCTTGTGGCGGTGGTGGTAGGCAGTGGTAGTGCTTGTGGCGGTGGTGGTTGCAGTAGTGGTGCTTGTGGCGGTAGTGTGCGGTGGTAGTTGTGGCGGTGTAGTGCTTGTGGCGGTAGTAGTGCTTGTGGCGGTAGTGGTTGCAATAGTAGTGCTTGTGGCAGTAGTAGTAGTTGCTGCCTGTTTCTGTGGTGGTAGTAGTGGTCAGGGTAGTGACTAGTACACCTGCAGTACCAGTGGCGGTAGTGCTTGTAGTGGTAGTAGTAGTAGTACTTGTGGCGGTGGTAGTGCTTGTGGCGGTGGTGGTAGCAGTAGTAGTGCTTGTGGCGGTGGTGGCGGTGGTGGTGCTTGTGGTAGTGGTAGTAGGCAGTGGTAGTGCTTGTGTAGCAGTGGTGGTGCTTGTGCGGTGTCAGTGGTAGTGCTTGTGGCGGTGGTAGTGCTTGTGGCGGTAGTGTGGTTGCAGTGGTAGTACTTGTGGCAGTAGTGTAGTAGCGGTGGCAGTAGTAGTACTTGTGGCAGTAGTAGTACTTGTGGCAGTAGTAGTGGCAGTAGTAGTACTAGCTTGTGGTAGTAGTGCTTGTGGCAGTAGTAGTAGTTGCTGCCTGTTTCTGTGGTTGACTGTCACAACACACTCAGGGAAGATGACTACTACACCTACAGTACCAGCAGCAGTGGTACTTGTGGGTAGTGGTGGTGTAGTAGTGCTTGTGGTGGTGGTGGTGGCGGTGGTAGTAGCGGTGTAGTAGTGGTACTTGTGGTAGTGGTGGTGCTTGTGGCGGTGGTAGTGCGGTGGTAGTAGTAGTGGTGGCGGTGGTGGCGGTGGTGGTGTGGTGTGGTGGTAATGGTAGTGGTGCTTGTGGCAGCGGTGGTGGTGGTAGTAGTGGTAGTAGTGGTGCTGGTGGCGGTGGTGGTGGCGGTGGTGGTGGTGGTGGTGGTGCTTTTGGCGGCGGTAGTGGTGGTGCTTGTGGCGGTGGTGGTGGCGGTGGTGGTGGTGGTGGTGGTGGTGCTTGTTGCGGTGGTGGTAGTGGCGGTGAGTGGTGCTTTTGGCGGCGGTGGTGGTGGTGGTGCTTGTGGCGGTGGTGGTGGCGGTGGTGGTAGCGGTAGTGGTGCTTGTTGCGGTGGTGGTAGTGGTAGCAGTGGTGGTGCTTTTGGCGGCGGTAGTAGTGAGTGGTGGTGGTGGTGCTTTTGGCGGCGGTGGTAGTGGTGGTGCTTGGTGGTGGTGGTGAGTGGTGGTGGTGGTGGCGGTTGTGGTGGTGGTGCTTGTTGCGGTGGTAGTGGAGTGGCGGTGGTGGTGCTTGTGGCGGTAATGGTGGCGGTGGTGGTAGTGGTAGTGGTGCTTTTGGCGGTGTAGTGGGTGGTGGTGGTGGTGGTGGTGCTTTTGGCGGCAGTGGTAGTAGTGGTGCTTGTGGCGGTAGTGGTGGCGGTGGTGGTGCTTGTTGCAGGTGGTGCTTGTTGCGGTAGTGGTGGTGTAGCAGTGGTAGTGTGGTAGTGGTAGTGGTAGTGGTAGTGGCGGCAGCAGTAGTAGTAGTAGTACTTTTGGCAGCAGTAGTAGTAGTAGTACTTGTGGCAGTAGTAGTGGCAGTAGTAGTAGCAGTAGTAGTACTTGTTGCAGTAGTAGTAGCAGTAGTAGTACTTGTTGCAGTAGTAGTAGTAGTAGTAGTACTTGTGTATTAGCAGTAGTAGCAGTTTATTTCTGCATTTTTCACTGTAAAGCTGTTTATTAATGAATCAAAGTGAAAACTATATATTTAATAAGTATTATCGTCTCTCTGTGTTGTTTGTTGTTACTGACAGAGCTGAGTGTTTGTCTGTCACACACTGAGTGTCAAATAAAGTTAGTTTGAACAATTTAAAGCAGCTGCTTGTGTTGTTGTGTGTGTTTGCTGCCACCTGCTGGATTTACTCAGACAGCAGATCAGTCATCTAATTACATATTTATTATACAGCATACACTGTATTTATACTATATACAGTATATATACTGTATGTATACAGTACATACAGTATTTATATAGAGTATACTGTATAGGGCCAGAGAGTAACAAAGTACATTTACTCCAATACTGTACTAAAATATGAGGTAACTGTGCTTTTAAGCTACTTTATACTTCTGCTCCACCACATTTCGGAGGGGAATCGTTAGTAGTACTCGTGGTTGTAGTTGTAGTAGCAGCCTAGCATTAATATTAACAGTACATGTAGTAGTAGTATTGTAGTAGCATTAACAGTAGTAGTTGCATTAATGGGAGTTTTACTTTTTACTGCACTACATGTATCCGGTTCCTTTGCAGATACACGAAGAAGTTATAATGTCATATATATATACATTAATGCACGAGGAATAATAACCTGATGACAGAATATATAACAGCACAGCAGCCACAGGGACGCTGCACTGCTTTAATGCTTTAAGGATCCTGATCACACTCTCACACTTTTACTGCAGTACTGTGTGTATTAGTACTTTCACTGCAGTACTGTGTGTATTAGTACTCTCACTGCAGTACTGTGTGTATTAGTACTTTCACTGCAGTAACGGACCCGAGTGCTTCCTCCGGCACTATCTGTACCACAACCCTGTACGTACTTACCGTTCGTTAACTGATTTATAAAATATGTCACAGTACAAATGTATAGAATAACTTTACATAATCATATAAAAACATTAGATTCAAACTATATGAAATCAAATCAGCACATTCGTAAAATAAACGTTGCTGCAGAAGATTCAGGGTTTGGTTCGCAACTTGTCTCATGTTACTTGGAGCACATTCATCATCTTCTTCATGGCCAATACATAATATGAATCCTACTATTTCATTCATATTGTGATTTTGTGCGCGGTCCTGCTGACACTCGTGTTTCCTCGCTGAGCCTGGTGATTTATTTATAAATGTGCTTTATAAATAAAGTTTGACTTGAAGTGAAAGCAATTCCTCTCTGCTACTAAAAGAAACTGTTTAAGTCACGAGCTCCTCCGACATTTTGTGTCTGAGACTCAGACCGTGACGTCAGACAGACAGCTGATAGACTGATCAATACAGCAGGCTGGGACACTGTTGTTGTTGTTGCTGCATGTACTGTCCACCAGGCGGCGGAGCTGTGTTTTACGGACATCACGTGAACGCAGCATGAAAAGACACACACACACACACACACACACACACACACACACACACACCCCTCTCCGGTTACCGGGACCGTGTCAGATGTGTTTCTATTTTCTCCATCTTTCCCTCCGACCCGGAACTACTGAGACTCTCTCTCCATCACACACCAAACTCCGCCTCGCGCTCTCCGGTCTGTCACAACAACCGACCAGCGTCGGCTCTGCGGGCCGGACCGAGCCGGACCGAGCCGGAGCAGAAGCACAACATGTCCCTGCAGCTCCCCCCGTGCGTGATTGACTGCGGGACCGGGTGAGGACACGCGCGCACACGCACGGATGCACACACTGTAAAGACTGTGACGTCATATGTAGCGAGCTGTCAGTGTCATGTCTGTAGCGCGCGCGCGTGTGTGTGTGTGTGTGTGTGTGTGTGTGTGTACTTGCTACAGAGGGGGGACATGTTGGCCGGTCCTCACAACTTCAAAGGGCCGTTTGAAGGTGAGAATCAGCTGAGGGGCCGGGAAAGCGTCATGTCCACGATGGTCCTCACAAAGATAGAAGCGCCAGGGTGTGTGTGTGTGTGTGTGTGTGTGTGTGTGTTGTTTTGGTCGCCTTAAAGGGACAGGTCACACACGCTGTTCTGTCTGTTACATAATAAACTGGATCTCTTTGGCTTTTGGGACCCAGATGGACATTTTATTAACTAAACCGATGAATTGATTAAGCAAGAAAATGATCAGCAGGTTAATCGATAATGAAAACGTCTGTTTTCCATCAGTGGAAACTGGCAGCTGATTTAAAATCAGAGTGAAACTTGATGTTTATAATAAAATTAATGTTTCCACATTCACTAAACCTCTAAAAACAGCTGATCAGTTGAATTCGTGTTCATCCTGAAACTGTTTCACAGGAACGTCTACAAATAGCCGCACTGACTTCATAACTTTATTAACAACACATGAGTAATATTTGTAGTAAATTATGAAGTGCATGTTTGAATTGAACATTTTACTTTAACTCCATTATTTTATCATCAGTATATAAACATGTAATTATATAATGTAGCTGTTAGCAGATATTAGGACATTATTAAGTGTTTATTAATGTTCAGTATTTGTTCTAACTTCTCTTATGAAGTCATGTTTTATATTATCACAGCTGTTTTACTTTATTATCATTCAGCATCTGTTTATACAGCAGACAACACTTGTTATAGTTGTTAATAAATACGTTAATGAACTCTTAGATCTGCTTACAGCTACATTATAGTCTGTTACTAACCAGTTATTACTGATTATACATGATCAATAAGGGGGTGAAAGTGAAGGTTTTAAATATAATTCAGGCACAGAAACATGAATATATAAATGTACTGCAGCTGTTCTGTTCCCGCTGACAGACGTTATCTCCACATGTAAATCAGCACCAGGAGCTGGTCTGTGATCAGTCGCCGGTCTATTCTGGTCTGAATGACTGAATGTAGGACAGCTGGAGGAATTAGAACAGGAGCTGCAGGAGAAACAGCCTGTCGGTGAGATCATTAGTTATCAGCGCAGAGAAGACAATGATCACAAGGACGGTTTGGAGACAGCGAGAGGACACACCTGGAGGACGATGGAGGTGAAACGAGACGTTCGGGACGTCCATGATAAACACTCCAAACTCCTGCTGCCCGTTCACGTGATTTCATCACATGAAAACAAACTGCACACAGAGCCGAGGCAGATCCAGGAGCAGCTCACAAAACCAAACAAACAGTATTTAGTGTCGCAGTTTGATGACATCATCACACATCTTCCTGATCAAAGTGAAAATGTATATTCTTGTATGCTAACTAACTATAAAGATTAGTATATATGTACTGTATTGAAGTAGTATGCAAGTCGTGTTGCCGCATTGCATTCTGGTCTATTGAGGCTGTCTGTATCCTGCTCTCCGTATGGATGTCTCACTGTGTCGGTGTGCTGCTTCAGGTACAGGTGAGGTGAAATATGATCCAGGAAGTCCAGTAAAACGTGTGTGTTTGAAAGTTTATCCTCAAAGCGTGTTGCATCGCATCTGGAGCAAAAGAACCAGATTGAAATGTAGGCAGCCATGTTTGATCTCAGAGCCTCAGCATCTGGACCCGATGTAATGTTTTCTGTCAGACATCTGTGTTCCTCAGCTGTTGGTGAACTCACAGAGAAACACTGGACGTCTTCTTCATCCTAACAGTGTTTTTATCTCTGGCTGCAGGTACACAAAGATCGGCTATGCTGGAAACACAGAGCCACAGTTCATCATACCGTCCTGTAAGCATCAGACGTGTCTCTGCACATCTGGACCTCTGTGCACAAAACTGTCAATATGCAGTGCTCACACACGTACAAGTAACTTTGTCTTTTCCTTTTTATCTTGTTTTGGACATTTCGATAAAGCAGACAGAAGAGAGACGACAGTTCTGAGCAACTGTTACTCAAACTAATTGGAAACTTTCACTGTGAGGTTGGAGTCTTGTTTTACAGTGTTAGCTAGTTGTGTTCACTCTTCATGTTTGATGCTTTCTTTCAGTGTAACCTGCTGCACATTGATCCGTCCTTTTAGTCACCACTTTATGAACTCACCTTGAATCATATCCATAACGCTGCTACATTTATCAGCAAGCTAAGCTAAGCCGCTAGGTAGCTAGGTTCAGTCTACAAAGCAGTATGAAACTAATGTAAAACAGGTGCTAGCTAGTTGTGTTCACTCATTGGTGGATTTTGTTAGCAACTGTTTTCAGCCTGTTTCTCTCCTCTGACTTCAGTTTTTTAAACACAGGATTGGCTGAAAGTCTCTGCAGTCTCCTGCATTAGCGTCAGAACAGTTCCTGCGTTTTGAGACAGCCTGTTTGTGTCCGGCCCATAGACTGTATGGGCTCGAGTGGACTAAACCATCTGCTGCTATTAGTGGGGGCTCCAACATTCATTCAGCGTCTGTCAAACAGTTTATTTAGCCAGCGATAATAATTTACTTATGAGGCTAAAAATATGAAAAGGAAAAATTGCAGATAAAAACTGGTTAGTTCCCCTGATCCCCCTGCCTCTGTGACCTTTGACCTCACACTGCTCTCCACACGAGCATGGGGGGTGTCCATGGATGTATAATAAGAACTGGATATGGCGCCACCACTCAGCCTTGCCAGCGATATTAAAACCGTGACTTCATCACAATGTAAATGCGAGCGGGAACTCGCGGGCGGGGCCAGCGGGAGAAACACTGCTGCACATATTCAGCCGGCCGCAGACCCACGAAGCAGGAAGCTAGAAAACTTTAATACAGGTTAATAGGCGCCATCTTGGGGTCTGGTATCCATCCAGGTCTAATAATACATCCATGGGGATGTCTCACTCAAGATTGTGAAACATTTTTCTCAGTTTCTGTGTGTGTGTGTGTGTGTGTGTGTGTACATGTTCTGAATCTGATCTGGATCAGGCATCGCCATCAAGGAGTCGGCCAGCGTGGGAGAACAGGCTCAGAGGAGGCTCGTACGAGGAGTCGACGACCTGGACTTCTACATCGGAGACGAAGCTGTAGACAAACCCAACTATGCAACCAAGGTAGGAGGAGGAGGAGGAGGAGGAGGAGGAGCAGGAGCAGGAGGAGGAGGAGGAGCAGGAGCAGGAGGAGCAGGAGCAGGAGGAGGAGGTGTTGAGGTCACTGGTTCATGTGTTGTGTGTTCTTGTGTGTGTGTTCAGTGGCCCATCCGTCATGGGATGGTGGAGGACTGGGATCTGATGGAGAAGTTTATGGAGCAGATCATCTTCAAATACCTCCGAGCTGAGCCTGAGGACCACAGCTTCCTCATGGTGGGTCTCTCCTACGTCCACTGCCAAAGGAACACCAGTGCTGTCGCTATGGTTACCTGCTGTTTAATATACAGCGAGATACAGTCTAGAAATCATTAAGGAGGTTGTCGAGGTCCTTGAGCAGCTCCCAAAAGACCTCTAGGAAGTTCAAGTGGTCCTTGAGGAGGTTACAGAGTACTAGAGAAGGTTACAGAAGTCCTGGGAGGTTACAGAGGTACTGGGGAGGTTACAGAGGTCCTGAGGGAGGTTACAGAGGTACTGGGGGAGGTTACAGAGGTACTGGGAGGTTACAGAGGTACTGGGGGAGGTTACAGAGGTACTGAGGGAGGTTACAGAGGTACTGGGAGGTTACAGAGGTACTGGGGGAGGTTACAGAGGTACTGAGAGAGGTTACAGAGGTACTGGGGGAGGTTACAGAGGTACTGAGGGAGGTTACAGAGGTACTGGGAGGTTACAGAGGTACTGGGGGAGGTTACAGAGGTACTGAGGGAGGTTACAGAGGTACTGGGGGAGGTTACAGAGGTACTGAGGGAGGTTACAGAGGTCCTGAGGGAGGTTACAGAGGTACTGGGAGGTTACAGAGGTACTGGGGGAGGTTACAGAGGTCCTGGGAGGTTACAGAGGTACTGGGAGGTTACAGAGGTACTGAGGGAGGTTACAGAGGTACTGGGGGAGGTTACAGAGGTCCTGGGAGGTTACAGAGGTACTGGGAGGTTACAGAGGTCCTGGGAGGTTACAGAGGTACTGAGGGAGGTTACAGAGGTACTGAGAGAGGTTACAGAGGTACTGGGGGAGGTTACAGAGGTCCTGAGGGAGGTTACAGAGGTACTGGGAGGTTACAGAGGTACTGAGGGAGGTTACAGAGGTACTGGGAGGTTACAGAGGTACTGAGGGAGGTTACAGAGGTCCTGAGGGAGGTTACAGAGGTACTGGGAGGTTACAGAGGTCCTGGGAGGTTACAGAGGTCCTGGGGGAGGTTACAGAGGTACTGGGAGGTTACAGAGGTCCTGGGAGGTTACAGAGGTACTGGGAGGTTACAGAGGTCCTGGGAGGTTACAGAGGTACTGGGGGAGGTTACAGAGGTACTGGGGGAGGTTACAGAGGTACTGAGGGAGGTTACAGAGGTACTGGGAGGTTACAGAGGTACTGGGGGAGGTTACAGAGGTACTGAGAGAGGTTACAGAGGTACTGGGGGAGGTTACAGAGGTACTGAGGGAGGTTACAGAGGTCCTGAGGGAGGTTACAGAGGTACTGGGAGGTTACAGAGGTACTGGGGAGGTTACAGAGGTCCTGGGAGGTTACAGAGGTACTGAGGGAGGTTACAGAGGTACTGAGGGAGGTTACAGAGGTACTGGGAGGTTACAGAGGTACTGGGGGAGGTTACAGAGGTCCTGGGAGGTTACAGAGGTACTGGGAGGTTACAGAGGTACTGGGGGAGGTTACAGAGGTCCTGGGAGGTTACAGAGGTACTGGGAGGTTACAGAGGTACTGAGGGAGGTTACAGAGGTACTGGGAGGTTACAGAGGTACTGAGGGAGGTTACAGAGGTCCTGAGGGAGGTTACAGAGGTACTGGGAGGTTACAGAGGTACTGGGAGGTTACAGAGGTCCTGGGGGAGGTTACAGAGGTCCTGGGAGGTTACAGAGGTACTGGGAGGTTACAGAGGTACTGGGGGAGGTTACAGAGGTCCTGGGAGGTTACAGAGGTCCTGGGAGGTTACAGAGGTACTGAGGGGGTTACAGAGGTCCTGGGAGGTTACAGAGGTCCTGGGAGGTTACAGAGGTCCTGGGAGGTTACAGAGGTACTGGGAGGTTACAGAGGTCCTGGGGGAGGTATTAGGGGTCCTTGACGTGTGTGTGTGTGTGTGTGTGTGTGTGCAGACAGAGCCTCCTCTCAACACTCCAGAGAACAGAGAGTACCTGGCAGAGATCATGTTCGAGACCTTCAACATACCTGGACTCTACATCGCAGTGCAGGTGAGACGCACAGAGAGGTGAGACAGACAGACTCATACTCAGCTGTGTGGTGTTATGAAATGAAATGTCTCCCTCCATCAGGCCGTGTTGGCGTTGGCGGCGTCCTGGACGTCTCGGCAGGTCGGACAGAGAACTCTGACCGGCATCGTCATCGACAGCGGAGACGGAGTCACACACGCCATCCCTGTGGTGAGACACACGCACACACGGACATTAAACATACTGGCTGTTGTTTGGAGCCTCTCTGCTCACCGATTGGTCGGTGTGGCTGTCTGTCACAGGCTGAGGGCTACGTGATTGGCAGCTGTATAAAGCACATCCCCATCGCAGGGCGGGACATCACCTTCTTCATCCAACAGCTGCTCAGAGACAGAGAGGTGGGGGTTCCTCCTGAGCAGTCGCTGGAGACCGCCAAGGCTGTCAAGGTACCAGAGTCCTCCTCATCTACTCCTCATTAACTCGTCCTCTTCCTATCTTCCTGTACTCCTCATCATCTACTCCTCATTAACTCCTCCTCTTCCTCTCTTCCTGTACTCATTTTCTTCCTCTCCTCCTCCTCCTCCTTTACTCCTCCTCTTTATTTGTGTGTGTGTGTTTGTGTGTGTGTGCGTGCAGGAGCGGTACTGCTACATCTGTCCGGACATCGTGAAGGAGTTCACAAAGTACGACTCTGACCCGGGGAAATGGATCAAACAGTACCGCGGAGTCAACGCCGTCAGTAAGACCGCCTTCCACATCGACGTGGGCTACGAGCGCTTCCTGGGCCCCGAGATCTTCTTCCACCCCGAGGTAACTTTACCGAGAGTTTCAGCCTCCTTTTACTCGTACATTTCCTGTCTGGTTCGGGCTGTTTTCATCAAACAAGGAAAAAGCCGCTGAACTTGAGCTGCTCAGCAGCAAACAGACGCAGTCAGAGAGCAGCTGCTGAACATAGCGGAGCATCTAGCAGCTAAAGAGCCAGATGTTTCCCTCAGCAGCTGCTGGAGACCAAACACAGAGCTGACAGAGAGAAGACCGGACTGACGTCCATCAGGAGACATAGACACGCCTCCTGATGAAGCGTCATGTGACTCTGACACGCCTCCTGATGAAGCGTCATGTGACTCTGCAGCTGCTGGAGGCGGAAACAAGCAGCTGTTTGCTAACATGTTAGACAGAACTGCCTTATAAGCTGAGAATATGTCACTGTGGTGTTTTCAGTTTGTTTTGCCACCAAGTGGACAAAACTGCTAAAAAGCTAAAGAGAAATGTGAAACAGCGTTCAAACTTAAAGAATGAAGTTAAAGATGGAGGTTAATGTAAAATATTAATTGTAAATAAATCTTTGTAAATGTGTGTTTTTCAGTTCGCTAACCCAGACTTCATGCAACCTATCTCTGATGTCGTTGATGATGTCATTCAGAACTGTCCAATCGATGTGAGGAGACCGCTGTACAAGGTAACTCACCTGAGCACACCTGAGTATGTTTCATCCAGACAAACGACAGCTATTGTTAATTGAAAGTGTGTGTGTGTGTGTGTGCGTGTCAGAACATCGTGCTCTCTGGAGGATCCACCATGTTCAGAGACTTTGGGCGGCGGCTGCAGAGAGACCTGAAGAGAGTCGTGGACGCTCGACTGAAACTGAGTGAAGAACTCAGTGGAGGACGGATAAAGGTCAGACAGACAGACAGACAGGCAGAGAGACAGAGAGACAGACAGACAGACAGGATTCTTGCCAAACTCCAGATATTTCCTCGCCACACTATGACTGATCAAGAATTAAACCTAAAGAAAAGAAATGTACGCAGGTGACTTAGTGTTGCTTTTAGCACCTTAATCTCCTGCAGAGGTTCCGTCAGACCTGGACCCTGACTGGAACTCAGCAAGAACAGAGATAATGACCTTACAGAAGCAATCCAGAAATCCCGTTAACACACAATTTCTATTTGGACGCCACTAAATTACAACATACAACAAACTACACATACCTTGGCCTCAACATCAGCTCCACAGGAAGCTTCAACATGGCTGTGAAAGACCTCAGAGACGAAGCGAGAGGAGGTTTCTGTGCAATCAGGAGAAATAATTCATCTGACATTCCAATTAAAATCTGGCTTAAAGATTTCCAATTTGTGTCAGAAGCTATAATCCTCGATGGCAGTGAGACCTGAATCATGAATTTGACAGATGGGACAAAACAATAATATATTCGTTCAAACACAGCCTGTAGAGCAGAACTCGGCCAACACACACAGAGCTAATTCTTGTTTTCTGTTATTTTCCTGATTTTCTGAATTTCTTTCATTATTACTTGACGCTTTGGCGATATTGTCTTTGTTACACTCGTGCCAATAAAGCATATTGATGTGACAGACAGTCGAGTGATTTTCTGTTTTTGTGTTTGCAGCCGAAGCCGATGGAGGTTCAGGTCGTCACACATCACATGCAGCGCTACGCCGTCTGGTTTGGAGGCTCCATGTTGGCGTCCACGGTAACCACACACACATTTGTACTTCTAAATCAGTCCTCACAAACATATAGACGCTGTTTGTTTGTTTGTTGTTGACTTGTGTTTGTGTTTCCAGCCGGAGTTTTTGCAGGTGTGTCACTCTAAGAAGGACTACGATGAGATCGGCCCCAGCATCTGTCGACACAACCCCGTGTTCGGCATCATGTCCTGATGGCAGCGGCAGCTACAGACGGCTAGCCTGTTAGCCTGTTAGCCTGCTGCGTTGTTAGCCTGTTGGCTTTTCAGCCTGCTGCCCACTAGATAGCCAGCCAGCTAACCCGTTAGCCCGTGGGCTTTGAAGCTTGCTGGCCTGTTTACCTGCTATCTGCTAGCCACCAGCCACTTAGCCATTACCCTGTTAATCTCTTGCCCCATTCAGTTTTTAGCCCGCTAGGCTATTAGACTGTTAGCAGGCTAGCTCAGTCTCATCAAGCAGGTCTGGAGAAACTGAAGCACAAAAAAACAGTGAAAAGCAAGTGTGGTGTCGTATTTCTTGTACAAAACAACCACAGAACCTTTATCCAGAAGGGACATTTAAAGGCAACCCAAGGATTTCTCCAGACTTCGAGCTGAGGTCTAGCTAGCTGACAGTCTGCTAGTCTGTTAGCCATCCCCAAAAACATAGCACTGCTAAGAGTGTTTGTGTTGAAGTTTAAGCTGTTGGCCTGACTGAAGATGACAGAGATGATCTTCTTTCTGAGTTCAGAGAAATGTTCACAGCACAGACACAAGCTGAGTTTACAGAGTTTCTTTTCACATAGCGATCTGATTTAGGAGGAGCTGGAACTAGATTCATTTAGCTGCAGTTTAGACGCAGGTTAAAGAGTCGGATCGAAAAACATCTTCACCTTCATCCAGAGTGACGTCTAATCGATACACAACAAATCTTGTTCCAGAAAAGCTGTGAAGATACTGGCAGAGCTTTAATCAACAGTCAGGGCAACACACACGGCGTCAGGATACAAAGGGCCGGTCAGTCTGCTGCACCAACCTCTGGATGAACGATGAAAGGTGTGTTTAACGTCACGTGAAAACACAGAAAAGATTCACTATTTTTAATGCAGCACTTGTGTTGATACTAATCAAAGCCAAGGAGAGAATCCTGTTTCGTCTTTCTGTCCTTTGGTTCTGCTGTGAATCCGCCAGTGGTCATCTCTTTCCTCTTCGTTTCTACATTGAGTCAGTCACATCTTCTGCATATGTCTGAACACATTTATAGACCTGCTGTCAGTGTGTTAGCATGTTAGCACAGCAGCTGTCATTATGACTGGATGATCCAAGTCTTGAGATTTCATACAGTTCCAAGCTAAGCTCATCTAATCACATGAAGACTAAAACCACAAAGCCTTCAAGTGGAATTAATCTTTTTGTGACACCTGAAGCTGAGTCTCAGTGATGTCTGTTGTCTCTAAACTAACAACAGTGAAAGTGGCATGGATGCTAATTGTCACTGAGGTGTCTGTTCGTAAATGTTCCTTAAAGCTTTATTCAGACTTTTACCAAAGTTAAACTCGAATCAATGATCACAGCAAAGAGAAAGTTTTTGTGCTAATTTTGATCCATCCATAACTTTGGTCTTGACCAATATTTCAACATCTTCTTGCGATGGATATTTCTATGTTTTGGTGAGGACCTGATGTTTTCTCTAGCGCCACAATCAGGACAAAATTTCCCCTTTGACCAACATTTCGGTCCATGTTAAATAATCTTAAGAATTACTTGCCAGACTGCCATGAAACTTACTAAAGTTATATATACTTATACTGAACACGCTTATTCTGGGATGTAACACTGTGGCCTCTAGAGGGGGCTAGCAGGAGTTGTTGCAGTATATCATAGTATATCAGAGGTTTTCAAACTGAGGCGCCTCCCCAGGGGGCGAGATGTCTCTGAGGTAAAAATCAACCCTTAGTGATCCATCGCTGTAATTCGCCTTAAAACCTCCCTCCTTCTCAGAGTCATAACTCATGAAACTCACATTGAATCGTTCAGTGCGACTCACACTTCCATACGAGATCATCGTCTCTGACGTCCGTCCATAAAAAACCTCCAGAAATCCACTGAGACACCAGAGAAGAAAGCCACTGCAGAACCTGCCTGAGAATCCTGCTGTTTCTAAGTTTCCTTTAGTCTCACAGTGATCCAGAGACAGCTGTCTGTCCGTCCACGGGTCCACTGCAGACAGGAGCTGCTGACTGCTGGTTCAGCTGCTCTGATGGGACAGTTTGACTACATGGAAACTAATACACGTTAAAAAGGGGGGGCTCAAGTTGTAGCTCACAGCTAACTCACTAACTCCATGACAACATTATACTTCCTGTTTACATCTCCCAAAGAGCATGATTAGCCCCCAAATAGAAGTGAGACAGAAATATTTTCATGTTCAACTATTATGTTTTAGATGTGACGCAGTGAGCGAGTATTATTCACCATCTTTTATTTGAATATGTTTATGTTGTTCAATAACTTTATTGTTTTTGTTACTTTAGATACAACAAACATGACCGTGACTCAGCATGAGGTGACAACGTGTTGCTTCATATTAAAATATGACTCCATGACAGGAGGTTACAGAGCATCAGGAATTAAAGATGAACAGCACAAACAAACAGTGTCTCAAGAAAAAATACACAACAATAAACTGTTTTAACTTCCTTTTCATTCTCTGGGTAGCAGAGTTTTGATTGGTTGTTTCCATTAAAGGGACAATAACTGTTTCTTGTGCTTTGTGTCAGCAGTGAGAGCTGCAGGTAGTTTCACGTTTTATTGTTTGTATTTATTTCTTTTTGTTTGCTTCTGTATTCCTTCACATGTAGCTCAGAGTCACATCAGTCGCTCGTGCAGACACATTTACATTTGTTCTTCATATTTAAATAAGTACAGTTTGAGTTTGTTTTAATAGTTTGAGTATAATTAACTTCCAGAAGTGACTGATGTGACTCTGAATCACAAACTGTGAATAACTGTGTGTGTTGATGTTTCAGTGTTTTACAGCCTGTATCATAAACTACTGCACTCAGAGTGTTTATATTTGTAAAGAAACAGAGTTTAACGCAACACAGAGGAGAACTAACATATTATAAAGTTAAATAGCCTATAGACACACACACATATGTGTGTGTGCTGAGAGTGCACTGAGGCATCAAACTGATCCAGGAACAGGTCTAAACCACAAGTAGCACCGTCAGCTGGAGTATGGTGCGTTCAGGTACAATCATGGGAAACTAATTGTTATTTAGAAACACAGAACGTGTTTATAGGTGCAGCATCTGTACCGGTGCTGTTTTCTTTATTTAGATCTCTTTTAGGACAAAGTCCAGTCTTCCATGAAGACTTTCAAAAAGACAAAAGACGTCTCTGTGATTTGCATGAACACTGGAATAAAGGATAAGAGGAAGATGGAGGCATTCACCATTAATGCATTCACCAAAGACAAGAAAGTTGGAGATGTTTTATGTAAGTTAGCCTGTGTTAATGACGAGAGCAGGAGCTTGTGATGAAGGTTCATCATCACTGAGAGGACAGAAGCAACGATACCTGATTTCAGTTGCTTTCATGTCCTCCTCTGAGGCTGTCGTTGATTTTGATATGTGACTAATATAACACCAGAGGACACGATGTCACCATTCAGTGTCGATATATAAATAATTAAGTCAAAACAAAATGGTAGCTCAGGCATCTAAACTGTTGGGAATGTCCGGGTACATCTGATGTACATCAGTCTGACAAAAGACTGCTCACTGCAGGTTTATGACACGCCACACAGAAAACTGTGTCCCTCTTTAACTGACCTGACCCCTCCTACATTAGCTCCTACATCAGCTCCTACATCAGCTCCTATGTCAGCTCCTACATTAGCTCCTACATCAGCTCCTATGTCAGCTCCTACATCAGCTAGTATGTCAGCTCCTACATTAGCTCCTACATCAGCTCCTACATTAGCTCCTACATCAGCTCCTATGTCAGCTCCTACATCAGCTCCTACATTAGCTCCTACATCAGCTCCTATGTCAGCTCCTACATTAGCTCCTACATCAGCTCCTATGTCAGCTCCTACGTCAGCTCCTACATCAGCTCCTACGTCAGCTCCTACATTAGCTCCTACATCAGCTCCTACATTAGCTCCTACGTCAGCTCCTACGTCAGCTCCTCATTGATTAGATATGAACAATATCTGTAATTATGAGATGCTGAGTCGTAGCTACGTGATGATGGTGAATGTGATGCACATGAACCTGAAACTGTGTCAGCTCTGTTCACCGTTCACATCTACACAGTAACTCATAAACACCTCCATCAGCCCTGCAGGTAGCTGCTGCTATGAAATGTATTGATTATGGCAGCTGAACAGCTGACTGTGTTCAGAGGTGACCTTGTGGTTTGGACCTGAGTCTCTGGATGAGGGCATGTGTAAAAAACACAACAGATATTTAGTTTTATGCAATGAAATCATATTTTTGTGGACGAGCTGGACCTGAACACAGCTGAGTGAGATTCAATGTATGTTAATGATCTGTGGTTTGATATTGAGCTAATCAATAAACACTCACCTTCAACACCGACTGCAGTCTCTACCCTGACAGTTCTGGTTATGATGGTTTCATTTAGCATCTGCAACACGTCGCTGTTCCTGCTTTTCAGATGCCAGTCGCTCTCTAACTGAAATCTCATTGGTTATATCTTTGCATAAAAGTGATGAAGTGAACAGTAGATGTAGTGGTGTTAGTATTCAGTGTGTGGTGACACATCGGAGCTGAAACAGAACTGTAATATAACTTTCTGAATACACCACTGCTCTCAGACATAAATCCACCTCTGTTTCACCTCTGATTCAGTATGTGACAGTTTACCCACTTGTTCAAAACTTAAAGATGAAACAGAAATACAATATGATGCAACTCAAACTGACCTGAATGTGATGCTTTATCTAAATGTATGTCCAAATGATGAATATCAAACTGCATTCAGTGTACGCTTCACCTGCAGCACCGACTCAAGTGCTTTGTGCCATTAAGTCAGTGTTTCAAGTCCCAAGTCAAGTCCTGAACGAGTCATTATGCATCCTTTGCCAAATCGAATGCTATTGTAATTTTACAGAAATAATAAATGCTTTTTAAATAAATGTTATAACATTTCAAAGCTAAATGATCAGGTCTGCTTGGTATTATTCCTGGGACTATTGTTAGCTGTGGTATCACTTGATCAAATCAGAATCGGAATCGCTTATTGAATCTATTTGGCTTCAACTAAAACCCTGTGATTTAATTGAGATCTGTATTTTTCGTGTGGCAGCATTAGTTTTGAACCTGAAACTGAGCAGCAGAGGATGAAATCATGATTAAATATGTATCTGACACACTGAAGTAACAGCTGGAGCCACTGACTTTAGTTTTCACCAGTTACTTGATCTAAATACTGGAGGTCTTGATTCACAACTATTAAATTTGTCAGCTCGTTTTATTGATTTGTTATGAATGAAAGTTTAATTGGGAGATTCAGACGACTGTATTTGAAGCAGCTAGATTTTTTCCCTAGAGAAGAGTCGCTTGTTTGTTAAACTACAGAAACTTACCGTTGACTCGACATATTAGATTGGATCCAGACGCCGGCTTGCAGAGAGCACTTTAACCAGTTTGATTTTGGCCTTTTGGAAAGTCAGTAGCTCCAGCTGATATAATCTGCCGTCAGAGAATCCTTTAATTCTTTGATCTTCTTAATTCACGTAAACCAGCAAAACATCAAAATGCTGGTGTGCAGCGGCTGCAGTCGGATGGATTCAAAGTACATCCTTTGTCAGGAAGATGAAGAGTCGATTCACTGCTCCTTTTTAATAACAGCTATGTAAACAGCATAGTTTTAAAGGTTTTTAAAGGTGATGGTGCAGCGCCGTTGTTCCAGTGGTCATACAACACTGTTTCTGGACGGATGGCCACTGAGTGAGTGATGTGCTCACATTATGTCAGTACTCTTATTTTGTAAGGGTGTCACCTTAGTCCATCCTGTATCGATAATTGTTATCTGCAGGTGAACCCACCTGATCTCAGCCCTCCTCACACCTGGAAACTGCTACTACTTCGCTACTTCAATACATTTCTTTTTTTTATTTCATTTTTATTTTATTATAGATTGTCACAACTTTCCCTTTCTCTTTGTGTTTTCATTTAATTTTATTATATTTTTTTATTCCAGAAAAATGGTATTGTTCCTGCATTTACACTTTGATTAACTTCACAAATTCACACACAAAAAAAATTTATATTTCAGTCATCATTTGGATTTAGGTCAATAAGCATGTTCGTGTCTCCAAAATATGATTTAATCCAGTATCTGAACTGACCTCAGAGTCTCCAGTCTACAGTGTGGACTCTCCAGTCTAGCAGACAGCAGCTTCACTCCTGAATCCTGCAGGTTGTTGCAGCTCAGGTCCAGCTCTCTCAGATGGGAGGGGTTGGACTTCAGAGCTGAGGCCAGAGAAGCACAAATTCTGTTTGTCAGTCCACAGCAATCTAATCTAATCTAATCTAATCTAATCTAATCGAGCCTCCTTCATCTTTATAAAGATCTTCCTCCACACAAACACTCATCTTCTGGTCTGAAGTCAGTCTGAGAGGTAAAACAGAAACACTGAGCTCAGAACACGAGAATCAAGAGGAACAAGTCTGTTCAAGAGTCACACAAGACTGAGAGAACAGGAAGTAACACACACACACACACACAAGGTTGCATCCTGTGTCTCTTGTTTTCAATCAAATCTTTAAAAAGTGTCGTCCAGCCAATCAAAACGTTGTATCTGCAGAATGGAGCAGCACATTTTACAAACAATAAGAAACAACACAAGAGAAAACAGCAGAAAACAAAACGCTGCACGTATGTGACTAGAGAGTGCGGACTAACAAACAGAAAAGACAAAAGAAATACCAACACGTGGTGTGGGTTAGTGTGCTGAAACTCTGCCGCTGACAAACTACTGAATAAAACTACGGCTTTGTGATTTAAAATGAGAATTTGATTGATTTTAAACATTAACAGCAGCTTTGAAATGTTCAGAATTTATTTCCAAGCGGTAGAGGAAGAAAACCAAAAAGCCTTCTTCCGTCCACAGGAAGACAGCTGGCTCTTTAACAAGAAAGTCATAATACTGTTGCAGTAACACTCCCTCTGCCTCAGACGTCCTGCTTTCCTCCGCCTGCTCCGTCCTGCAGCTTCCTCTCCAGTTCACGGCTTTCGTTTGAGATGAAACCTCGCGTGCACAAAGTGGAAACACGTTATTCCATGTAAGCAGCGAGAGCCGCTGGTTTATTCTGTGGCCGAGCTGGAGTTTGGGTGATGGCAAGTTATGTGACATCTACTGTATTAGGTAGAATATGAATGCGTGTTGCATAAATAAAGGGGAGAATAATAATAATAATACAGATTCAAAGACAAATGGCACATTATCAGAAATAATGATCTGACTTTTAGCAAACTGTAGACTGCACATTGACTATTAGCCTTTGTTATGTTGCATGCTGAAAGAAAGACATTTGTTAATAACTTTTATATTTATAAAAAATGTTTTGCTCCTGGATAGATTTACATTTTCAGTATTTATAAATGATTTAAAACGTCTCAGAGGGAAAAACTACTACAGTCCACACTGTGAGCAGGATCACATGTCTGAAAGGTTGGGAACAAAACACACAGCGGCACTCGCAGGTAGACGGTCTTCTTGTTTATAGCTGGCGGGTAGAAGCCGTGACCAAAGCAGCGGAAACGGATACTAAACAAACAGCTGGGGTTCAAACACCAATCAGCAAAGAGAATAAATTACTGCATGACGGGATCCATCCGTGAGCACGAACATCAGAAACAACAGTGGCACATGCTGAAAGGTAATAAAGATATGAGCCCAGAAACACAGAAAGACGCACACACCTCAAACAGCACAGAAAGAGGAGGGAACCGTCTTCGTTTACAGTCACGAAGTGCGTGACCTCTGCGGACAATCGGCACTAAAAGATGCACTAATGAACGCTCAGTGTGCAAACCCGAGGACAGAAACAGCTCTGAAACAGGATCGGTCTGTAAAGGGGACGCATGTTTTACGTCAGTCCTAATGAAGCAGGATCCACGATAGAAACAGCAGCAGTTCTTCGTCCAAACCCTTCGTGCTCTCAGTTTGGGACGTGTGAATCCGACGTGCTGCCCTCCGAAGGAGAAGCATCGTTTCTATACGTGGACATTTAGGGGAACACACATCGTGGCCGGCTGAAGTGAAGTGTCTCATCTTTATTCCTTCTGCTGCTTTAATCCTAGTTTTTAACTCCTGTTTAGTTTTACCTACATACGCTGGAGACAGACCACATATTTGCTTCTACAAGAGATCCTGTTCCTAACTTTTAAAGACCCTTCTTTAAACCTGGAGGATGATAAAGTGTAAACGTGTATTTCTATCAGTCAGATGAAGCTGAAGCAGAAGAAGAGGAAGAAGCCGAGGAAGAGGAAGAAGAAGAAGTAGAAGAAGAAGAAGCAGAAGAAAAAGAAGCAGAAGAAGAAGTAGAAGAAGAAGAAGAAGAAAAAAAAGAGGAAGAAGAAGAAGCAGAAGAAGAGGAAGAAGCAGAAGCAGAGGAAGAGGAAGAGGAAGAAGCAGAGGAAGAAGCAGAAGAAGAAGAAGAAGAGGAGGAAGCAGAAGCAGAGGAAGAGGAAGAAGCCGAGGAAGAGGAAGAAGAAGAAGTAGAGGAAGAGGAAGCAGCAGCAGAAGCAGAAGTAGAAGAAGAAGCAGAAGCAGAAGAAGAAGAAGAAGAAGAAGCAGAGGAAGAGGAAGAAGCAGAAGAAGCAGAAGAAGAGGAAGAAGCAGAGGAAGAGGAAGAAGCAGAAGAAGAGGAAGAAGAAGAGGAAGAGGAAGAACCAGAGGAAGAGGAAGAAGCAGAAGAAGAGGAAGAAGAAGAAGAAGAGGAAGAAGAAGAAGCAGAAGCAGAAGAAGAGGAAGAGGAAGAAGCTGAAGAAGCAGAGGAAGAGGAAGAAGCAGAGGAAGAGGAAGAAGCAGAAGAAGAGGAAGAAGAAGAAGCAGAAGCAGAAGAAGAGGAAGAGGAAGAAGCTGAAGAAGCAGAAGCAGAGGAAGAGGAAGAAGTAGAAGAAGAGGAAGAAGAAGAAGAAGAGGAAGAAGAAGAAGCAGAAGCAGAAGAAGAGGAAGAAGAAGAAGCAGAAGCAGAAGAAGAGGAAGAAGCAGAGGAAGAGGAAGAAGCAGAAGAAGAGGAAGAAGAAGAGGAAGAGGAAGAAGCAGAAGAAGCAGAAGAAGAGGAAGAAGCAGAGGAAGAGGAAGAAGCAGAAGTAGAAGAAGAAGCAGAAGAAGAAGCAGAAGCAGAAGAAGAGGAAGAAGCTGAAGAAGCAGAGGAAGAGGAAGAAGCAGAGGAAGAGGAAGAAGCAGAAGAAGAGGAAGAAGAAGAAGCAGAAGCAGAAGAAGAAGCAGAAGAAGAGGAAGAAGCTGATGAAGAAGCAGAAGAAGAAGCAGAAGAAGATGGCGGCGGCCCGCCTCCTCCGGCCCGCTGGGGGCAGCAGAGCAGCAGCAGCAGCTTCTCTTGTGATGAAGAGTCAGTGTAACAGTCTTTGAGCCGCTCGAGCCAACAGAGAAACTGTTAAACTGTTACAAACGGACTTTTTAACACTTTCAATCGCTCAACATGTCGCCAGAACACACGGTTTATCGCTGAGGTTTTCTGGATTTGTGCATCTGAACCCCAGAAAACGGAACTTTCACGATGCTTTCGGTAAGTGTCTTCACTGACGGTGATGTGGGGATTGTAGTAAACAGCGGGACGTTAGACTTTACGTTAACCGGTAATAAGTCCGTTAAAGCTGCTGGTGCTTCAAGTGGTTTTAGCTAAAGTTAGCTAATGAAGCTCTGAGAGCTGTAACGTTACAGGTACAAATAGTGTTAGCTAGTGAGCATCCGTTACTTAAAGTGTCAGAACCGCAGTGTACAAATACCGTGTGTCTAAATCCTGTTTATGCATCAGTAGAAAGTAACTAAGTACATTTACTCAAGTACTGAGTCAGCTGTAACACCTGAGACAGCTGTAACACCTGAGTCAGCTGTAACACTGTCAGCTGTAACACCTGAGTCAGCTGTAACACCTGAGTCAGCTGTAACACCTGAGACAGCTGTAACACCTGAGACAGCTGTAACACTGTCAGCTGTAACACCTGAGACAGCTGTAACACCTGGGTCAGCTGTAACACCTGGGTCAGCTGTAACACCTGGGTCAGCTGTAACACCTGAGTCAGCTGTAACACCTGAGTCAGCTGTAACACCTGGGTCAGCTGTAACACCTGAGTCAGCTGTAACACCTGGGTCAGCTGTAACACCTGAGTCAGCTGTAACACTGTCAGCTGTAACACTGTCAGCTGTAACACCTGGGTCAGCTGTAACACCTGGGTCAGCTGTAACACCTGAGTCAGCTGTAACACCTGAGTCAGCTGTAACACTGTCAGCTGTAACACCTGAGACAGCTGTAACACCTGGGTCAGCTGTAACACCTGGGTCAGCTGTAACACCTGGGTCAGCTGTAACACCTGGAGTCAGCTGTAACACCTGGAGTCAGCTGTAACACCTGGGTCAGCTGTAAACACCTGAGTCAGCTGTAACACTGTCAGCTGTAACACTGTCAGCTGTAACAGCTGGGTCAGCTGTAACACCTGGGTCAGCTGTAACACCTGCTGGTCAGCTGTAACACCTGGAGTCAGCTGCTGGTCAGCTGTAACACCTGAGTCAGCTGTAACACCTGGGTCAGCTGTAACACCTGGAGTCAGCTGTAACACTGTCAGCTGTAACACTGTCAGCTGTAACACCTGGGTCAGCTGTAACACCTGGAGTCAGCTGTAACACACAGCTGTAACAGTCAGCTGTAACACCTGGGTCAGCTGTAACACCTGGGTCAGCTGTAACACTGTCAGCTGTAACACCTGGGTCAGCTGTAACACCTGGGTCAGCTGTAACACCTGAGACAGCTGTAACACTGTCAGCTGTAACACCTGGGTCAGCTGTAACACCTGGGTCAGCTGTAACACCTGGGTCAGCTGTAACACCTGAGTCAGCTGTAACACCTGAGACAGCTGTAACACCTGGGTCAGCTGTAACACCTGAGTCAGCTGTAACACCTGAGTCAGCTGTAACACTGTCAGCTGTAACACCTGGGTCAGCTGTAACACTGTCAGCTGTAACACCTGGGTCAGCTGTAACACCTGGGTCAGCTGTAACACTGTCAGCTGTAACACCTGGGTCAGCTGTAACACCTGAGTCAGCTGTAACACTGTCAGCTGTAACACCTGTCAGCTGTAACACCTGTCAGCTGTAACACCTGGAGTCAGCTGTAACACCTGTCAGCTGTAACACTCAGCTGTAACACCTGTAACAGCTGTAACAGCTGTAACACCTGTCAGCTGTAACACCTGTCAGCTGTCAGCTGTAACACCTGTCAGCTGTCAGCTGTAACACCTGGAGTCAGCTGTAACACCTGGTCAGTCAGCTGTAACACCTGGGTCAGCTGTAAACACCTGTCAGCTGGTCAGTCAGCTGTAACACCTGGAGTCAGCTGTAACACCTGAGTCAGCTGTAACACCTGTCAGTCCTGCAGCTAACACCTGTAAGCACCTGGGTCAGCTGTAACACCTGAGACAGCTGTAACACTGTCAGCTGTAACACCTGGGTCAGCTGTAACACCTGAGTCAGCTGTAACACTGTCAGCTGTAACACCTGGGTCAGCTGTAACACCTGAGTCAGGTCAGCTGGGTCAGCTGTAACACCTGAGTCAGCTGTAACACTGGGTCAGCTGTCAGCTGTAACACCTGAGACAGCTGTAACACTGTCAGCTGTAACACCTGAGACAGCTGTAACACCTCAGCTGGTCAGCTGTAACACCTGGGTCAGCTGTAACACCTGTCAGCTGACAGCTGTAACACTGTCAGCTGTAACACCTGGGTCAGCTGTAACACCTGGGTCAGCTGTAACACTGTCAGCTGTAACACCTGAGTCAGCTGTAACACCTGGGTCAGCTGTAACACCTGAGTCAGCTGTAACACCTGAGACAGCTGTAACACTGTCAGCTGTAACACCTGGGTCAGCTGTAACACCTGAGACAGCTGTAACACCTGGGTCAGCTGTAACACCTGAGACAGCTGTAACACCTGGGTCAGCTGTAACACCTGGGTCAGCTGTAACACCTGAGACAGCTGTAACACTGTCAGCTGTAACACCTGAGACAGCTGTAACACCTGAGACAGCTGTAACACTGTCAGCTGTAACACCTGGGTCAGCTGTAACACCTGAGACAGCTGTAACACTGTCAGCTGTAACACTGTCAGCTGTAACACCTGAGACAGCTGTAACACTGTCAGCTGTAACACTGTCAGCTGTAACACCTGAAACAGCTGTAACACCTGGGTCAGCTGTAACACCTGGGTCAGCTGTAACACTGTCAGCTGTAACACTGTCAGCTGTAACACCTGAGTCAGCTGTAACACTGTCAGCTGTAACACCTGAGACAGCTGTAACACTGTCAGCTGTAACACTGTCAGCTGTAACACCTGAGTCAGCTGTAACACCTGGGTCAGCTGTAACACCTGGGTCAGCTGTAACACCTGAGTCAGCTGTAACACCTGAGTCAGCTGTAACACTGTCAGCTGTAACACCTGGAGACAGCTGTAACACTGTCAGACAGCTGTAACACTGTCAGCTGTAACACCTGGGTCAGCTGTAACACCTGAGACAGCTGTAACACCTGGGTCAGCTGTAACACCTGGGTCAGCTGTAACACCTGAGGGCATAAAAACAGGTAAGTGGTCTGAGAATAGATAGACAAGTGCCGGTAGTATGAATACAAAGCTACTGAAAGACACAGACCATCACCTGTCATGTGCACATATAAGTTCAAATGAACACTTTAGAACAGGTGGTGTCAATGAAAGGTTACCTGAGCTCACCTGACAGGACTGTGGCGGTCCATCAGACACAACAAACTGTAAACCAGAGTCCTAAACATTAAGTCTCAGCGCCTCTGCTCTTTCTCCCTGAAGGTTCATGTGTTGTGGAGGTATTCCAGGTGAGGTGGTCCGCCTCTGACATGTTAGGACCAGACTGAGTGTGGTGTCCTGGTCTGTGCAGGTTGTTCAGAGGAGGAGGGAGGTGGCCTGCCAGTGGGAGGGTCCAGAGGAGCAGAGGAGGGAGGTGGGCTGTCAGAGCGAGTCAGCAGAGAGGAGAGACGCTGCCGTCCAGGTGGACCTGCTGACTCAGCAGCTCTGCTGGGGACACACAGGTGAGACTCACTGCAGGTACAAACCTGAGGACAGGAGGCCTCGTTTAGAACTGGACCGAACTTTATTTCAGAGGGAAGTCTGCTTCCTGTTTTCTATCTGACACATTAACAACAGGACGTTCAGGTGTTTCACTGCTGTCAGCTCACATGCTGCAGGTAAAGAGGGTCACTGGATATTCATTCGTTCATCATGAACATGAAACTATAGTAGAGACGGTCGTCAGATTGCTGCTGTGGCTGTCGGAGGGTTTTTAGCCTCTTCTGCTCCGGTCGCAGCTCCAGCAGAAAACACTTTCTATAAACTGATCTGAGAAGAATCTCCTCAACAACTTCAAACGGACTCTTTCACAGTTTCACACTTTATAAACTGCTTTTATTTCCTTTGACTGAGACGATAAATGTATTACAGTGATGTTAGAAGGTGGCAGACTCACCTGTCTCTCTCCCTGCCTGTCTCTCTGCCTGTCTCTCTCTCTGCCTGTCTCTCTCTCTGCCTGTCTCTCTCTCTCCCTGTCTGTCTCCCTGCCTGTCTCTCTGCCTGTCTCTCTCTCTGCCTGTCTCTCTCTCTCCCTGTCTGTCTCTCTGCCTGTCTCTCTCCCTGCCTGTCTCTCTCTCTCTCCCTGTCTGTCTCTCTGCCTGTCTCTCTCCCTGTCTCTCTCTCTCTCTGCCTGGCTCTCTCCCTGCCTGTCTCCCTGCCTGTCTCTCTCTCTCCCTGCCTGTCTCTCTCTCTCCCTGCCTGTCTCTCTGCCTGTCTCTCTCTCTCCCTGCCTGTCTCTCTCTCTCCCTGTCTGTCTCTCTGCCTGTCTCTCTCCCTGTCTCTCTCTCTCTCTGTCTGTCTCTCTGCCTGTCTCTCTCCCTGCCTGTCTCTCTGCCTGTCTCTCTCTCTCTCCCTGTCTGTCTCTCTGCCTGTTTCTCTCCCTGCCTGTCTCTCTCTCTCCCTGTCTGTCTCTCTGCCTGTTTCTCTCCCTGCCTGTCTCTCTCTCTCCCTGTCTGTCTCTCTGCCTGTCTCTCTCCCTGTCTCTCTCTCTCCTGTCTGTCTCTCTGCCTGTCTCTCTCCCTGTCTCTCTCTCTCTCTGCCTGTCTCTCTGCCTGTCTCTCTCTCTCTCTCCCTGTCTGTCTCTCTGCCTGTCTCTCTCCCTGCCTGTCTCTCTGCCTGTCTGTCTCCCTGCCTGTCTCTCTCCCTGCCTGTCTCTCTGCCTGTCTCTCTCTCTCTCCCTGTCTGTCTCTCTGCCTGTCTCTCTCCCTGCCTGTCTCTCTCTCTCTCCTGCCTGTCTCTCTCTCTCTCCCTGTCTGTCTCTCTGCCTGTCTCTCTCCCTGCCTGTCTCTCTCTCTCTCTCCCTGTCTGTCTCTCTGCCTGTCTCTCTCCCTGCCTGTCTCTCTCTCTCCCTGCCTGTCTCTCTGCCTGTCTCTCTCTCTCTCCTGTCTGTCTCTCTGCCTGTCTCTCTCCCTGCCTGTCTCTCTCTCTCTCCCTGTCTGTCTCTCTGCCTGGCTCTCTCCCTGCCTGTCTCCCTGCCTGTCTCTCTCTCTCCCTGCCTGCCTCTCTCTCTCTCCCTGCCTGTCTCTCTGCCTGTCTCTCTGTCTCCCTGCCTGTCTCTCTCTCTCCTGTCTGTCTCTCTGCCTGTCTCTCCCTGTCTCTCTCTCTCTCCTGTCTGTCTCTCTGCCTGTCTCTCTCTGCCTGCCTCTCTCTCTGCCTCTCTCTCTCTCTCTCCCTGTCTGTCTCTCTCCCTGTCTCTCTCCCTGTCTGTCTCTCTCTCTCTCCCTGTCTGTCTCTCTCCCTGTCTCTCTCCCTGTCTCTCTCTCTCCCTGTCTGTCTCTCTGCCTGTCTCTCTCCCTGTCTGTCTCTCTCCCTGTCTGTCTCTCTGCCTGTTTCTCTCCCTGCCTGTCTCTCTCTCTCCCTGTCTGTCTCTCTGCCTGTCTCTCTCCCTGTCTCTCTCTCTCTCTGTCTGTCTCTCTGCCTGCCTGTCTCCCTGCCTGTCTCTCTCCCTGCCTCTGTCTCTCTCTCTCTCCCTGTCTGTCTCCCTGTCTGTCTCTCTCCCTGTCTCTCTCTCTCTCTGTCTGTCTCTCTGCCTGTCTCTCTCCCTGCCTGTCTCTCTGCCTGTCTCCCTGCCTGTCTCTCTCTCCTGCCTGTCTCTCTGCCTGTCTCTCTGCCTGTCTCCCTGCCTGTCCTCAGGTGTGTGTGGTGTGGCGTGGCGGTGTGTGTCTGTCAGAGCGGATGAACCAGGAGGGGGCGCCCTGCTGCAGCACTGCAGCGCACACACACCGGACCCGGGACAGCACATACACCACAGCCCCCCCCTCTACCTGCTGTGCCCCCCCCTCAGACACACACTGTTCGGACCGCCTGCAGACCTCCTGCAGACCACCTTGTTACCCAGCATGCCTCTGTGCGGCGTGTCCCCCACAGGAGGAGGGAGGTGTGAAGCTTCTCCTCCCCTGACTCCTGCAGACGTCTCAGCTCCTCCTTCTGGACTCATCGCTCCTCTGAGCCCCCGCCTGGCCGAGGAGGAGGAGGAGGAGGAGGAGGAGGAGGAGGAGGAGGAGGAAGGCTCGTTAAAACACGAGGACAGTAAGTTGCTGTAAGAGTTTATTCAGGTTTTTTATTTTAGATTTATAAATTATATTTATTAACATTTCAGAAACCAGGACCACAGAAAGTCCTGGTTTGGATCCGCAACTAAAATGAAAGTAGTGAAACTGTCCAGTTGTGAGGCCGGGAGAGGAACGTGGTGGGAGTCTGAAGTGGTCCTGACCCCCCAGTGGTTCTCTCAGTGCGCCTGCTGCTACGCGCCACAAACCAGCCAATCAGAACGCGACCTGTGCAAGGAAGTGACGCAGAATACACGACCTGTCGTAGGAGCGTGTCTGAATAAAGTTTAGGGGAAAAACAAACACACAAACCAAAGCTGATTGTATTGGACGACGTAATAAACTGACAGAATCAGCTGTTCGCTTTCTGCTCGACTTCAACAGTGAATCGATTATCTGTGACTGATCGATACTTCAGCTCTACGCAGAGCCTCTCTTAAAGGGACATACGCGTCTTTTTGTTTGTCCGAATGTTAACAGATCTAAATGTTTCTGTCCGCTCTTTCTACAGATGAGAGTTTCCGTGGTAACGGACGGTCCACAATAACAGCACAGAAGAAGAAGAGGCGGACGTCCCAGCGGGGCGAGCCGACCAAACCGACCAAACACATCGCGGGAAGAGTTCAGCCCGGCGCGAGGAGACCCGGCAGCACCGCCCGCCGTCAGAGGAAGACGGACGATGATGAGAAGTCGCAGCCCGACCAGCGTCACGACGCCATCCAATCAGAAGCGAGGAGCTCCATCACAGAGACGCCTTCAAAAGCCAACAGCAGGACGCGAGGAGAGACGCGGCAGCGCTGCAGGAAGGGAGGCATCAAAACAGGACGACCTGCAGCACAAATCCAACGCGCCCGGGCCGAGGCAGGACGACACAAAACCATGGTGAAGAAGAAGGAGGAGGAGGAGGAGGAGGAGGAGGGAGTCAAACCTGTGAAAACGGAGCAGGAGGGGAGGCCGAGGAGGAAGGCGGTCGGTCCACCAATCAGGTACCTGATAGAGTTTGAGGAGCGGTCACACGGCCCGTCAGCGGCCAATCACAGCAGAGCGAGGGGAGCGAAGGTGAAAAGGAAGCTGGGGAGGCTGAGCAAGGAGCATCGGGAGGAGGAGGAGCTAACAGAGAGGACCGGCAGCAGCGGGGTGGAGTCCTCGGAGGACGGAGGAGTGGGCGGAGGGTGGCAGCTCTGTCAGGTGGGTCCTCGTGTAACACCGAAGCCGCAAAGGTAAAACTCGTAACTCCGACGTGCTGAAGATGAGTCATACAGGGTCAAACCGAAAGCGTTGACATAACGCTGCTAAATGACTCTTCTGTCATTTCAATGTGGTGAAAACTTTATTAAAATGCAGTAGATGAACAGTGTTGCTCGTCCGCAAGGCGCCGCGCTTTGGGAAGCACTGATTCAGGGACACGGGTCTGTGATTGATTTTATCCAATCAGAATCAAGACTGAAGTTATAAATGACAGAAGTTCATGTTAACAACCTGCAGCTGAGAGAAGCTCAGGGAAATAACTGAAGCCGCTGCTGCTGATGATGATGATGATGATGATGATGATGATGATGATGATGATGATGATAAAACTTTTCATGCCTGAATCCAGTTTTTTATGTTCTTAACTGAATTATTGAGTCAAGTCTGAGCAGTGTTTTAGCCAAATACTCAAAGCTGAAATATCAACCTCTTCTGGTCAGATTGTCCTGAAAGTCGCTGATCTCCTTCCTGCTCACATGACGAAGCCTCCAGACTTTAATGACTTCATGATTTTCCCCTAGCGTCACCCTCAGGACACACTTTACGTTTTTAGCTCCACTCCCAAGAAAACATCCAGAATAAACCTCATGAATCCACTCAGACGCCAGAGAAAGAAAGCGGCTGCAGAACCTGCCTGAGAATCCTGCTGTTTCTAAGTGTCCTTCAGTCTCACAGTGATCCAGAGACAGCTGTCTGTCCGTCCACGGGTCCACTGCAGACAGGAGCTGCTGACTGCTGGTTCGGCTGCTCTGACGGCGGGTCACACCTCGTCTAATCCCCAGTTTGAGTTCTGAGGCGATATGATACACAGACACACACATGCCAAACCTCTGTGTTCCTGCAGGTATTTTCCTGGAAAAAAGGAGCCAAATTTGGTGAGAATTCCCAGGAAATCAGAATCCGAAACACTTTATTGATCCCCGCGGGGAAACTCTGCTACAGCAGCTCGCTGTCACGTCAGCGCACACAGGAACAGAAGCACTGAGCAAATCAGAATATAACACACTGTAATACAGGTCAGATCAGCGAAGTACAAAGTATAAAAGCTAAAATAAGTGTAAAGGACAAACTGGGCTTACCGGCTGATGATAAGTGTGTACGGTGTAATAATACAAGGTGATAATATAAGTAGTTCCTCGACGACGAGACGGAGCTGCGGCAACAGGCCGCATGCACGAAATACTGGTTTCTCTGAACTTGAACCCCAGTCCATCACCTGAGGTACTAACCCACCTGTCTGTGTCTCTGTCTGTCGTCAGGTGTGTGGTCTGACCTTCACCTGTCAGTCGTCCCTGCAGCTCCACCTGCCCGTCCACAGAGCAGGACGCCGGCTCGGCCGCGCCAGCACCCTGCGACTGCACCGTCGCCACGGCGACGGGCCGGCGCCCGGCGGCACCCGAGCTGCTGATGACAAACGGGACGAGGACGTCCTCCTCCCAGCTCCCACCAAGGATCCTGATTGGTCAAAACGCAGAAAGCGTGTGCGCAGAAATCCCTGGTGGTGGGTCGACTACCGAACCACGATGAGGAGGAGGCGCGACGTAGAGAGGTGGAGGAGGCTGCAGGAGAGAGAGAGAGGAAGGGAGGGGAGAAAGAGGGAGGAGGAGGAGAGGAAGAAACGAGTGTAGAGAGGAGGAGGAGGAGGAGGGGAAAGAAGAGTCTGGAGGAGGAGGAGGAGGAGAAGAAAAAGGAGGAGGAGGAGAGGGAGGAGGAGAAAAGGAGGAGGTGAAACGAGTCTGTTTGAAGGAGGAGGGGGGAGGAGAGAAGGAGGAGAGGGACAGACAGGTGGAGGTGGAAAAGGAGGTGGTGGAGCAGCCTCAGAGGCCGAGGAGGAAGATGGTCGGCCCACCAATCAGATACCTCCTGGAGTCAGAGGCGCAGTCACATGGTCCTGTAACAGCCAATCAGGACAGAGGGTGGGGATTTAAACAGGACAGAAAACCACAGAAGAAGAGCGAAGCCAGAGGCGGAGCTTCGGACGACACAGCCGTGATTGACAGGCCTGAGGACGCAGAGCAGACAGACAGGCAGGCAGGTTGGACAGTCACAGAGAGACAGACGGGTTTGCACAGACGGACTTACCTGGTGTACGTAGACCTGCAGAGCGGCCAGGTGAACATCATCTCCCCCTGCTGTGTCAGACTGCAGCGTCTCCTCTGATTGGTTGATTATTGTATCAACAGGTGAGACAGGAAACGTGTGTTTGTATGTGTAGCGTTAAAGGTTCTATTTGTTCTATGAGGTTCTGCTCACGTTCTTAAAGTGAAGTGTGAACACGGTCTATTCTCTGCCCGTCCACGACTCACAGAGAGACAGACAGGTCAGAGAGAGACAGACAGGTCACAGAGAGACAGACAGGTCAGATGGTCAGAGAGAGACAGACAGGTCACAGAGAGACAGACAGGTCACAGAGAGACAGACAGGTCAGAGGGTCAGAGAGAGAGAGACAGGTCACAGAGAGACAGACAGGTCAGAGAGAGACAGACAGGTCACAGAGAGACAGACAGGTCAGATGGTCAGAGAGAGACAGACAGGTCAGAGAGAGACGGACAGGTCAGAGAGACAGACAGGTCAGAGGATCACAGAGAGACAGACAGGTCACAGAGAGACAGACAGGTCAGAGGGTCACAGAGAGACAGACAGGTCACAGAGAGACAGACAGGTCAGAGGGAGACAGACAGGTCACAGAGAGACAGACAGGTCAGATGGTCAGAGAGAGACAGACAGGTCAGATGGTCAGAGAGAGACAGACAGGTCAGAGAGAGACAGACAGGTCAGATGGTCACAGAGAGACAGACAGGTCACAGAGAGACAGACAGGTCAGAGAGACAGACAGGTCACAGAGAGACACAGACAGATCACAGTGACAGACAGGTCACAGAGAGACAGACAGGTCAGACGGTCACAGAGACACAGACAGGTCACAGAGAGACAGACAGGTCACAGAGAGACAGACAGGTCAGAGGGTCACAGAGACACAGACAGGTCACAGAGAGACAGACAGGTCAGAGAGACAGACAGGTCAGAGGGTCACAGAGAGACAGACAGGTCACAGAGAGACAGACAGGTCAGACGGTCACAGAGAGACAGGCAGGTCACAGAGAGACAGACAGGTCACAGAGAGACAGGCAGGTCACAGAGAGACAGACAGGTCACAGAGAGACAGACAGGTCAGACGGTCACAGAGAGACAGACAGGTCACAGAGAGACACAGACAGATCACAGTGACAGACAGGTCACAGAGAGACAGACAGGTCAGACGGTCACAGAGACACAGACAGGTCAGAGAGACAGACAGGTCACAGAGAGACAGACAGGTCAGAGGGTCACAGAGAGACAGACAGGTCACAGAGAGACAGACAGGTCACAGAGACACAGACAGGTCAGAGGGTCACAGAGAGACAGACAGGTCACAGAGACACAGACAGGTCACAGAGAGACAGACAGGTCACAGAGAGACAGACAGGTCAGACGGTCACAGAGAGACAGACAGGTCACAGAGAGACACAGACAGATCACAGTGACAGACAGGTCACAGAGAGACAGACAGGTCAGACGGTCACAGAGACACAGACAGGTCAGAGAGACAGACAGGTCACAGAGAGACAGACAGGTCAGAGGGTCACAGAGAGACAGACAGGTCACAGAGAGACAGACAGGTCACAGAGACACAGACAGGTCAGAGGGTCACAGAGAGACAGACAGGTCACAGAGACACAGACAGGTCAGAGAGACAGACAGGTCAGACGGTCACAGAGACACAGACAGGTCACAAAGAGAGACAGACAGGTCACAGAGAGACAGACAGGTCACAGAGAGACAGACAGGTCAGACGGTCACAGAGAGACAGACAGGTCAGAGAGAGACAGACAGGTCACAGAGACACAGACAGGTCAGAGGGTCACAGAGAGACAGACAGGTCACAGAGACACAGACAGGTCACAGAGAGACAGACAGGTCAGACGGTCAGAGAGAGACAGACAGGTCACAGAGAGACAGACAGGTCACAGAGAGACAGACAGGTCAGAGGGTCACAGAGAGACAGACAGGTCACAGAGAGACAGACAGGTCACAGAGACACAGACAGGTCAGAGGGTCACAGAGAGACAGACAGGTCACAGAGACACAGACAGGTCAGAGAGACAGACAGGTCAGACGGTCACAGAGACACAGACAGGTCACAAAGAGAGACAGACAGGTCACAGAGAGACAGACAGGTCACAGAGAGACAGACAGGTCAGACGGTCACAGAGACACAGACAGGTCACAGAGAGACAGACAGGTCAGAGAGACAGACAGGTCAGAGAGACAGACAGGTCACAGAGAGACAGACAGGTCACAGAGAGACAGACAGGTCAGACGGTCACAGAGACACAGACAGGTCACAAAGAGAGACAGACAGGTCACAGAGAGACAGACAGGTCAGAGAGACAGACAGGTCAGAGGGTCACAGAGACACAGACAGGTCAGAGGGTCACAGAGAGACAGACAGGTCACAGAGAGACAGACAGGTCACAGAGAGACAGACAGGTCAGAGGGTCACAGAGACACAGACAGGTCAGAGGGTCACAGAGACACAGACAGGTCACAGAGACACAGACAGGTCAGAGGGTCACAGAGACACAGACAGGTCAGAGGGTCACAGAGACACAGACAGGTCACAGAGACACAGACAGGTCACAGAGAGAGACAGACAGGTCAGAGAGAGACAGACATCACTACGTGATTTATACCGGGACTTTTATTGTGGTAATCTATTCAACACCACATGCAGACTTTTATTGTGAAAATCACGTCTGTCTCAGAGGTTATTTGTCAGATTGAAGCCACCAAAGTGAGATTCAATGAGCTTTTATCAGATTAATATTATTTATTGATCAACAGACTGAATAAAGTGACACAGAAGGTCGATAAGTTTCCCAGAACTCAGCGTGTCTTCATGTGTTTATAAGAACAAACAAATGGTCAGTATTAATAATGCAGTAATGGGAACACCTGTGCTCTCAAGCACACTCTCTGACCTTCTTCTCCACACCACACCTCAGCTCAACGAGCTGCGCGCCGGCCCCACACATTACGGTAACACGGCGCGCTCCGTCCATTACGGTAAACAGTGGAAACAGGAAGTGAGCGCCAACAGAAGCGGCGCAGTGTTGCTGCTCTGAAGACCAAGATGAAGTTCGTGCTGAAATGACTGAAAGTGGCGCTCAGGTGAGAAAATGAGTAAAGTAAAGAGAGTATCTGTGTAGAACTTTAACTGTCAGTAAAACTCAGTTTGTCTCAGATTTACAGTTTTACTCACTTTAGCTTCAGAGTCAAAGTCACTGCTGCACATTAAATTAGCTTTTAATGGAGTTCAGTGGCTGGTACAGTCTACACGCTGGAACAGTGTATAAACAGTAGAGGTACAGTCTACACGCTGGAACAGTGTATAAACAGTAGAGGTACAGTCTACACGCTGGCACAGTGTATAAACAGTAGAGGTACAGTCTACACGCTGGCACAGTGTATAAACAGTAGAGGTACAGTCTACACGCTGGCACAGTGTATAAACCGTAGGGGTACAGTCTACACGCTGGCACAGTGTATAAACAGTACGAGGTACAGTCTACACGCTGGCACAGTGTATAAACCGTAGGGGTACAGTCTACACGCTGGAACAGTGTATAAACCGTAGGGGTACAGTCTACACGCTGGCACAGTGTATAAACAGTAGAGGTACAGTCTACACGCTGGCACAGTGTATAAACAGTAGAGGTACAGTCTACACGCTGGCACAGTACGAGGTACAGTCTACACGCTGGCACAGTGTATAAACAGTAGAGGTACAGTCTACACGCTGGCACAGTGTATAAACAGTAGGAGGTACAGTCTACACGCTGGCACAGTGTATAAACAGTAGGGGTACAGTCTACACGCTGGCACAGTGTATAAACCGTAGGGGTACAGTCTACACGCTGGCACAGTGTATAAACAGTAGAGGTACAGTCTACACGCTGGCACAGTGTATAAACAGTAGAGGTACAGTCTACACGCTGGCACAGTACGAGGTACAGTCTACACGCTGGCACAGTGTATAAACAGTAGAGGTACAGTCTACACGCTGGCACAGTGTATAAACAGTAGGAGGTACAGTCTACACGCTGGAACAGTGTATAAACAGTAGGGGTACAGTCTACACGCTGGCACAGTGTATAAACAGTAGGAGGTACAGTCTACACGCTGGCACAGTGTATAAACAGTAGGGGTACAGTCTACACGCTGGAACAGTGTATAAACAGTAGGGGTACAGTCTACACGCTGGAACAGTGTATAAACAGTAGGGGTACAGTCTACACGCTGGCACAGTGTATAAACAGTAGAGGTACAGTCTACACGCTGGCACAGCACGAGGTACAGTACACGCTGGCACAGTGTATAAACAGTAGAGGTACAGTCTACACGCTGGCACAGTGTATAAACAGTACGAGGTACAGTCTACACGCTGGCACAGTGTATAAACAGTAGGGGTACAGTCTACACGCTGGCACAGTGTATAAACCGTGAGGGGTACAGTCTACACGCTGGCACAGTGTATAAACAGTAGAGGTACAGTCTACACGCTGGCACAGTGTATAAACAGTAGAGGTACAGTCTACACGCTGGCACAGTACGAGGTACAGTCTACACGCTGGCACAGTGTATAAACAGTAGAGGTACAGTCTACACGCTGGCACAGTGTATAAACAGTAGGAGGTACAGTCTACACGCTGGAACAGTGTATAAACAGTAGGGGTACAGTCTACACGCTGGCACAGTGTATAAACAGTAGGGGTACAGTCTACACGCTGGCACAGTGTATAAACAGTAGAGGTACAGTCTACACGCTGGCACAGTGTATAAACAGTAGGAGGTACAGTCTACACGCTGGAACAGTGTATAAACAGCAGAGTGATTAGCTGTGTGTCTCTGCAGCTGTTTGCTCGTCTGGAGCCTCGTCGCTGTCTGAAGGACATCGAACCTCGTCTGTTTCCTGAAGACGGAGGACCCGACCATGGTGACTGGCCACGCCCACTTCCTGTCACCACACGTCACATGACATCAATGAATTAAAAAATATGCAGCAGGAACCACTTTATTGGTGACTTTGTGAATAACTGTTACAGTGTTTGATCAGCTGCTATGTGTGTGACTCTGTCAGGTGAGGTGGTGGAGCTGTATGGAACAGAGGGCACAGGTGAGTTCACAGGAAACACTTCTGCCTCTAAATCATGCTCCTTCTCAGCTCTATATGTTTATTCTGGGACTCCACTACAGTAGCTTTGCATCATTCACAGTTCACAAAAAGCAGTTAACTGCTGCTAACTGTAGCTGCCGTTAGCTCAGTTAGCCATGCAGCTAGTGATTAGCTTAGCTGACTCTGCCCGGACTGGGACTTACACCGTTAGCACGGGAGCTTTGGACCGCCGGCAGGAGGAGGTTTTCAGACCCGGGCTCCAAGCTCCCAGTCCGGGCAGAGTCAGCTAGCTGCACAGCTAACTAGCTAATGGCAGCTACAGTTAGCAGTAGTTAGTGGCTCCTTTAGCAACAAGTAAAGCCACCTGTCCATCAAGAAACTAACTTCACAACCGAAAAAGCTCTTTCTGCGAGACAAACTGACCGACAACCTCCATAAAGTCGTCACTTTTACATATTTACATCGTCATTTGAAACTTTGGCCACGTTTAATATGAACGTCATTGTAACATCATATACGGGACCGAACAACAGGTCACCTTTAACCTGGCTCGAGCTCGCTGTGAACTGTGTGTCTCAGGTAAGACGGAGCTGCTCTACCACCTGCTGTGTCGCTGTGTGTTGCCGGCGGTGACCGGCGGTCTGGAGGTGGACGTTGTGTTCGTGGACACTGACTACAGTCTGGACATGTTACGACTGGTCAGCATCCTGGACAGCAGACTGAACGCAGGTGTGCGCGCACACACACACACACACACACACACACACACCAAAGAAGAAGAAGAAGAAGAAGAAGAAGAAGCAGTCACCTGCTTTTTAAAAACATTCTTCCATTTTGATAAATTTCAAACGAGATAAAAAGACGAACTGCTGCTCAGACGGAGAATAAAACCATCTTTGTTCAGATCGTTGCTTTAAACTCTGAAGGAGACGCTGACATTTATCCTGTCTGTCTCTCTGTCTGTCTCTCTCTGTCTGTCTCTCTGTCTCTCTCTCTCCCTGTCTGTCTCTCTGTCTGTCTCTGTCTCTCTGTCCCTGTCTCTCTCTCTGTCTGTCTGTCTCCCTGTCTGTCTCCCTCTCTCTCTCTCTCCCTGTCTGTCTCTCTCCCTGTCTGTCTCTGTCTCTCTCTCTCTCTGTCTCTCTCCCTGTCTGTCTCTGTCTCTCTGTCTGTCTCTGTCTCTCTGTCTCTGTCCCTGTCTCTCTCTCTGTCTGTCTGTCTCCCTGTCTCTCTCTCTCTCTCTCTCCCTGTCTGTCTCTGTCTCTCTCTCTCTGTCTGTCTCTCTCTGTCTCTGTCTCTGTCCCTGTCTGTCTCTCTGTCTGTCTCTCTGTCTCTCTCTCTCTCTCTCTCTCTCTCTCTCTCTCTCTCTCTCTCTCTCTCTCTCTCTCTCTCTCTCTCTGTCTCTCTCTCTCTGTCTCTCTCCCTGTCTCTCTCCCCCTGTCTGTCTCTCTCTGTCTCTCTCCCTGTCTCTCTCTCTCTCTCCCTGTCTCTCTCTCCCTGTCTGTCTCTCTCTGTCTCTCTCTCTCTCTCTCTCTCTCTCTCCCTGTCTGTCTCTGTCCCTGTCTCTCTCTCTGTCTGTCTCTGTGTCTCTCTCCCTGTCTCTCTGTCTGTCTGTCTCTCTCTGTCTGTCTCTCTGTCTCTCTCCCTGTCTCTCTGTCTCCCTGTCTCTCTCCCTGTCTCTCTCCCTGTCTCCCTGTCTCCTCTCTCTGTCTCTCTCTCTGTCTCTCTCTCTCTCTGTCTCTCTCCCTGTCTGTCTCCCTGTCTGTCTCCCTGTCTGTTTAGCTCGCTCTACCGTCTCGCCCTCAGCAGCTTCAGACGAGGCGGCGTTGCGTTCGTGTCTGTCTCGCCTCCTGGTCGTCCACTGCTCCTCCTCCTCCCAGCTCCTCCTCACCCTCCACTTCCTGCAGACCTCCTTGTCGTCGCGGCCCAGCCTGGCGCTCCTCCTCATCGACAGCATCTCTGCTTTCTATTGGCTGGACCGCTGCGAGGGCGGGGCCAGCTTCACCAGGCAGGAAGAGAAGCTCAGCAAGTGTGCAGAGCTGCTAGGCCGACTGCTCAGGTAGTACTCATCAGTTCGGAGGCTCTAGAGGCCCTTTAGAGGGTTCTAGGGGTCCTCTATGTGGTTGGGCGGTTCTAGTGGTTCTGTACGTGGTTCTACTGGTCCATTATGAAGTTCAAGTGGTTGTGGAGGAACGTGGCGGAACAACAGCGCACTGACACACTGCATGTTGGCTTCACTGTTATGCTCTGTCTCCTCTCAGGGATTACAGAATCACTGTCTTTGCCACCTGCCACGCCATCAGGAGGAGCTCCAGTGGACCCTCCTCCTCCTCCTCCTCCTCCTCCTCTGAGCATGACCGGCCGTACCTCTGTCGCCCCTGGCAACAGCTGGTGACCCATCGGCTGCTGTGCTCCAGGCAGGAGGCAGCAAACAACATGGCCGCTGCAGCAGGAGGAAGCAAGGAGCAGAGGAGACGGCAGGTCTTTACCGTCCACTGCACCTCCTCCTCCTCCTCCTCCTCCTCCTCCTCCTCCAGGACGAAGGCTTACAGAAGCAGCTCCTTCTACGTGACAGATGGAGGAGTGGAGTTTATCTGAACTGTGGCTGGACAGTAAACATCAGGTCGTTCTCTGCAGGTGAAACTTGTTTTTCCAGATTGTAAATGAAGAGCCGGCCCTGTACGTGTTGTTGTTGTTTTGATTTCTTTTGAAAAAGTAGTCCTTTATATGTTTGGGTTACTGGATACATACATTTGTCAAAGTTGAATAAACGTGTGTTGGGACCCAGGAGGTGTTATTGTTTTTATCAAGCTTCACTGCACAGCAGGAAGTGCTGAGATGCAGCAGCTGCCGGCCGGAGCAATAGATAAAGAATCGATTACATCTGGGATCCATGATGATCCGGTCACTGATATTGAACCTACACTTATGAATCAGTAGATAAAAAGAAAATTCTGGCCACTCGAAGCTGTTCTGGAGTCTGAGGAGGTTCCAGCTGTCCTTCAGGGGGTTAGGGTTAGTCATTGAGGAGGTTCTAGAGGTCCTCTATGTGGTTCACGTGGTCACTAAGGAGGTGGAGTACCTGCTACTTGAAGCTGTTCTGGAGGCTCGTAGTAGAACAACACCTTATTCAGACTCTGCAGTATATGCTGAGTTTTACTGCCATTTGTCACCAATGTGTTCATTATTAAGAGAATCTAAAGAAGGTTCTAGTGGTCCTCTCAGATTTATCTTGCGACCCTTTGGGGCCTCGACCCTTAGGTTGGGAAGCACTGGGCGAAACTAGCTAACTGTATATAAAGCAGTTAAACTAGCTAACTGTATATAAAGCAGTTAAACTAGCTAACTGTATATAAAGAAGTTAAACTAGCTAACTATATAAAGTGGTTAAAACTAGCTAACTGTATATAAAATAAAGCAGTTAAAGCTAGCTAACTGTATATAAAGCAGTTAAAACTAGCTAACTATATAAAGTGGTTAAAACTGGCTAACTGTATATAAAATAAAGCAGTTAAAACTAGCTAACTGTATATAAAGAAGTTAAACTAGCTAACTGTATATAAAGAAGTTAAACTAGCTAACTATATAAAGTGGTTGAAACTAGCTCGACCTGAGCAGTAAAATGCTAATTATTAGCATTCCTACATTGTAGTATTGGTCCTTTTAGTTGAGTAAAGGATGTGAACACTTCTTCCATGACATTTATATGTACATTTCTTTTCTAAATGTGTAACTGTTCGGTGGAAAGATGCAGGGGAAGCACGTGGAGGACACTGATTCATTCTCAGAGTTTTATTGATTCTTTATTACTTTATTATTAGCACTTTGTATCTTGCTCCAGTGTTTGGCTGGCGAACAGTTCTGTTTGGAGGAAGGCTGCGTATTTTTATCTGACTGATGTTATATTTAAAAACAAGCGTTCGTAACGTCCTGCTAAAGAATAGCGTTATGATTAAAGGCTGATTATTGATTAGCTGGTCCGTGTTTGAGGCACGTGCGGCAGCAGTCCGGCTCCTCGCGGCTCCAGTCCGGGACTTCAGGTCTGATGACAGAGACCGCTTCACCAGAGCAGCCCACCAACAGATCCCTCCGCGGGGTCAGGCACACTTTTTACACAACACAAACAAATTAACCCGCTCTCTCGCAGACACAGAGACACCTACGCGTTTTAAACTCTCACTCCGGGTGAAGGTCGTCTTTATCCAGGCGTAACAGGCAAGCTCTGCCCGGTAAACGTTTCTGCTCCCGTACAGTAGTTAACGTTTTGTCGGACCTACTTCTCCTGCTGTCGCTGACAGGCGGTGCTTCGGTCGCTCCCAAACATGGCCTCCATGACGGAGCGACCGCTTCAACTTTAATTTTTCGCCAATTTTCAGAGCAAAACCGTCTTTTTTTCCTCCCACGAACAACGGGAATGTTTCGTCGGAAAATATTATCATGTCAGACTTGTGAAACAGATGTTATCTCTCGGAGAAGTTCGCTGTTGGATTTAAACAGATCGGTTTAAGTTGGCTGGAAAGCTGGAGAGGAAAAAGAGAATTGCATCAAATCAGTAAGGGGGCTTTTTCACCTTTCTCTCGACACTTGTGCAGGTTTGCTTCTCGGTTTTTTTGGCAGCTTCCTGCTTTAACTTGACGCTAGTCATTAACATTAAACGTGGGACGATGAATAAGCGCGCGGTGGAGCCGGGATGCACTCGTTTCTGGTGCGCGCTAACCGCTAGCCTGCTAGCTAATGCTAATGCTAACAGAGAAGTGATCAGTTAACTGGGCGGTCCGAGGAAGCTAACGGCTAACGGCTAGCTGCTCTGCATTTCAGTTTAATTTACAGAACTAATGCAGTTAGTGGGGCGTAAAGGAGTGACACGTGCCCCGTGGACGCAGTGCTGGACTCAGCTGAAGTCCTGATCCGCATGCCGGGATTAAACGCGCCCGTTAAAGGTTAATAACGAGTGTGAACCTGGTTATCAGTGACAGATGACGGTAACCAGGCAGGTTAACCACAGCCGCATCCTCGGCGCTCGGCGTGTTTTAATCGGAGTTGCGGGTCACAGTCTGCGTTGTTTGGAGCAGCTGATAACACACCGGTGTGGTGAGTTACCTGTCTGTCTGTGTCTCGTGTCTGCAGCGCACATGCGTCGCTGCTGACGTGAAGTTTGTTTTTCTCGTGGGTTCAGAAACGAGCTGCTGCTCTCTTCAGCAGTAAGTCCAGGTCAGGTGAACGTGGCAGATGTCAGCAGGTCGACCTGGTGCACCAGTTCCCTGGAGACACTAAAACCTGGGGGACGTGCTGGTGAATGCTAGCAGAGCTAATGCTAGCTGTGTAGCCAGTGTCTTTTAAAAAAAATATCATGAAACCAAAATAAACACGGTTAACTCGTCTTCCACGCGTCAAGTCCCCGTCGTCCCCCAGAAGACGACTTGTGCCGGACTGGCAGTGTCGTCTCGCTGCCCTGCGGATGTGATCCAGGTGTTGCTGACGTTTACCTCAGTGGCTTGTGTTCACTCTGTCAGCCGCCGTCCGCTGGTGGGAAACTATCAGTGAGTTCCTGCACGCCGCGGGATCCGCGGGAGCCGAGATCCACAGAATCCGGACCTCAGCCGGTGGGCCCCGTGCTGCGTTTGGGCTCTGTGGTGGGAGGTCATGGGGGCCGCCTCTGTAGGAGCCGCCAGTCAGTGTCGGGGTTCAGCACCACCACCATCACCTGTATCGGGTGATGCAGGCGTTCAGGATGTTGCGACCGACCCCTGCACACTGAACAGTGACATCACAGGGCTGCAGGATGACCGTAGAGCTGCGATGATTAGTCGATGAATCGATCGAAATTAACGAGCAGCTGTTTCGATAATTAAATATTAGTATTTGTCCTTTTTGAAGCAGAAAGTATTAGCGCTGTCGGCGCCGGCAAGAATCTATTGATCTGACTACGTTAAAAGGGGTTCCAATTAAATCTATTGTGATTATTTCTAAGTCTTATTTTAGGAGAACTGTCGTAGTGCGAAGAACGATCCGAGCAAAGGATCGAAGGTCTTCCCGTCTCAGCTTACGTTGTTGCTTAGAGCGGCTGAAGGTCGATGCCACGAATCTTTGCGTGTAAACTGCTGGTTCAGAATCGCACAACGTAACATCGCGATGTTCTTACACCCCGAAAACTACAGAGCGTCGCTTGTCTTCGTGGCTCGCTGGTCGCGCAGAAACGAGACTGTGGGAAGTTTTTACAGTTTACAGGCCAATCGATTAATCAGAGAAATAAATGAATGAAAATAATCGTTAGTTGCAGCCCTGACTGACTGTTTCCGTTAGTGCCTGATCTATAATCAGGTCTCCGTCACAGAGTGGTGAAGACCTGCCTGAATGGGAACCAGTGTGCTGTAAACCAGATCAAAACCACGAAATAAAATCAAAAGGAAAAACAATAAAATAGCATCAAGACAGCAGAGGTCAAAGGTCACTGTCTGTTCACTCATTGGCCTCTGAGGAGGTGTGCCGTGATTGGCTGGATGAGCTGTCAGTCATAATGATTGACATGTTGTCCCTGGGTCACCCTGGCGTTTAAAAACTGACCCTTTAAATCAGAGCTGATGCTCACGCTCGGTGTGTCTCCGTCACTTTATACTTAAATATACAGACGTTAAGACAACGTGACATTCAGGGTTGAAATAATGTCCGTTAATCGTGAAACATTTCTAAATGTTGAGCTGTTGTTTCCGCGTTAAAGAAAAGAGAGATGCTGCTCGCTCAGTCCGGCGTAAGTTAGCGTAATATGTTTAACGCTGCGTGGTTACGTATCGACGTTTGTACGCTCTGTCGGTGAACTGCAGTACCGTTTCGAGGTACTGGAGTATTTTCATACTTCAGCAAGTGACTGATACTTATTTATTTTTTACATTATTTGTTTCTTTTCTCAGTTAATTTCTAGAATTGTTGACTTTGTGCATGTTAAATAATTTAACATGCTGAAGAAGTTAAATATTCTTGAATAAAGTTGTCTGTGACAGCAGCCTTCAGCTGCGTCGCTAACGGGTGACGGTGTTTCCGCTCGGCACCTCCTGCTTCTTCAAACGTACCTTTCGGAGAATATCGTCTTCGCACACTTTCTCACAATCCATAGATACTGAATGTGAAAAGGTCGAACGGGGAAAATGCAGCACCAGAGGCTTCTCTCAGAGCCGTGAGTTTGGGTGGGGGCGGGGTGGGGGTGCGGTGGGGCGTCTGATGTGCGCTGCAGGCGACATGTGGTCAGAGACGGGTTAGAGGAAGAGGCGCGTGGCTGAGCAGAGACGCTTACGCGCCTGTTACAGGCCAAAAGATAAAAGATGACTTCCAACTGACGATCTGCTGATCTCGTCACGTGTTACCTGTGCACTCGTCCTCAGTCCGAGGGGGCGTCTTCAGATGTCCCGCTGTGTCCAGACAGACTCCGTTTACTGATAACTGGAAGTCCTCACGGTGAAAAGGTTGACATTTAACATGTGCGGCGTAACGTCTTTCCTCACGTAACAGAAGATTAATTCATTATCAGTTTATCTGTAACTACAGCGAGACCACGAGACGTGTCAGGGTTGGCGGTTCCACCCCCAGCTCGTGCTGTCGAAGTGTCTTTGAGCAAGACGCCGAACACAAGCTGCTCCTGACGGTCGCTGTGTGTGTGTGTGTGTGTGTGTGTGTGTGTGTGTTAAATACAGTCCATTTACTTTGCAGTAGTTAATCAGAGCAGCAAAACAATGAAAAACCTTCAGTCTCTGTTTAGTCGAGACAGACAGTCCAGTCAGTTACAGGCTGACAGGCAGACAGGCAGGTAGGTAGACAGGCAGGTAGGCAGGCTTATTACAGGTCTGCGACAGCCACAGGTGCTGGAGTCGCTCCTAAATCGTTGTTCACATTCACACACCAATATTCACTCATGTGCAGTGACATACTGCCCTGTAGAGCCGCCTTTTGTAAACGCAGGTTCGGTAATGGCGCGCAGTGGAGGTTCGGTAATGGCGCGCAGTGGAGGCTCGGTAAAGGTTTGGTAAAGGCGCGCAGTGGAGGCTCGGTAAAGGTTTGGTAAAGGCGCGCAGTGGAGGCTCGGTAAAGGTTTGGTAAAGGCGCGCAGTGGAGGCTCGGTAAAGGCGCACAGTGGAGGCTCGGTAAAGGTTCGGTAAAGGCGCACAGTGGAGGCTCGGTAAAGGTTCGGTAAAGGCGCGCAGTGGAGGTTCGGTAAAGGCGCGCAGTGGAGGCTCGGTAAAGGTTCGGTAAAAAGCGCGCAGTGGAAGTTCGGTAAAGCGCGCAGTGGAGGTTCGTAAAAGCGCGCAGTGGAGGTTCGGTAAAGGTTCGGTAAAGGCGCAGTGGAAGTTCGGTAAAAGCGCGTGGAGGTTCGTAAAAGCGCGCAGTGGAAGTTCGGTAAAGGTTCGGTAAAGGCGCGCAGTGGAGGTTCGGTAAAGGTTCGGTAAAGGCGCGCAGTGGAGGTTCGGTAAAGGCGCGCAGTGGAAGTTCGGTAAAGGCGCGCAGTGGAGGTTCGGTAAAGGTTCGGTAAAGGCGCGCAGTGGAGGTTCGGTAAAGGTTCGGTAAAGGCCTGCAGTGGAAGTTCGGTAAAGGCGCAGTGGAGGTCGGTAAAGGCGGTAAAAGCGCGCAGTGGAGGTTCGGTAAAAAGCGCGCAGTGGAAGTTCGGTAAAGGCGCGCAGTGGAGGTTCGGTAAAGGTTCGGTAAAGGCGCGCAGTGGAAGTTCGGTAAAGGCCTGCAGTGGAAGTTCGGTATAGGCGCGCAGTGGAGGTTCGGTATAGGCGCGCAGTGGAAGTTCGGTAAAGGCCTGCAGTGGAAGTTCAGTATAGGCGCGCAGTGGAGGTTCGGTAAAGGCGCGCAGTGGAAGTTCAGTATAGGCGCGCAGTGGAGGCTCGGTAAAGGTTCGGTAAAGGCGCGCAGTGGAGGTACGGTAAAGGTTCTGTAAAGGCGTGCAGTGGAGGTTCTGTATAGGCGCGCAGTGGAAGTTCGGTAAAGGCGCGCAGTGGAAGTTCAGTATAGGCGCGCAGTGGAGGTTCGGTAAAGGCGTGCAGTGGAGGCTCGGTAAAGGTTCGGTAAAGGTTCGGTAAAGGCGCGCAGTGGAGGTTCGGTAAAGGTTTGGTAAAGGTTCGGTAAAGGCGCGCAGTGGAGCTCAGAGTGGATGAGTGAGGAGTTTAACAAACGTACACGAACTGGTCGTTGGTTAATCCGTCCGTTAGTTTTCTGCTCGTCCAGGTCGCGTTCATGTTATTCAGCGGGGACGGGCTGAAAGATGCGACATGATAATAAGTAACTCCACCCTGTTACAGCCTGTGTGGTTTAAAACGCTGTTGAACAGTGTTGAATGTAGCTGCAGTAAGAATCACGTGACTGAAGGTCTCTGTGAATAGCGACGGGACGGTGGCGCTGCAGGTTTGACCTCAGGACTTGCCGTACAGAAGAAAGAACTTGTCGTGTGCTAAACCTGGCGGTTAAACAAAGTTTGCAGTGGGCCAAACCTGAACCCCCTCTCTCTGTGTTTTTTTTACCCAGAATGCCATCTGAGGCTCAGTCTCAGGAGCCTCGGGACAGAGGACCGCCCCCTCCCGTCACCCGCGCCGGACGCAGCGCTCAGCTGGCCAAAGCCGCCGCTACTAGCCCCGCCCCTGAGAGGCGGCCTCGTGGGCGACCTCGGAAAGATGGGAGCAGCGGCCGCTCTGCGCCTCCCACCCCACCTCCTCCACCTCCTCCTCCACCTCCCCCACCTCCCAAATCAAGGAAGAAGTAAGTCAGACCGGGTGGTGAAGCTCTGTGAGAGAGACTTCTCCAGGGCTGCTTCACCTGTGTTTCACTCACCTGGTCACTTTCCTGTTAGATGATAGCCACATATCAATGTGAGTGTCAGCTCCACGCTTCCTGTACCGGCCAGGTGCGGTAGGTGCGGTGTAACCCTTTAGTGCTGAACGCGTCTTACCTTCAGTCCAAATGCGGGCTGGTGACACGGTACTGATTTTGGGCCCTGATCCGGCTCTGCGTCCCCTGATCCAGGGTCCTGATCCACATGTTTGCTTTGCAGTGTGAATATGTCTACCTGCTGTTTTCTTCGTGTCTTAAAGGGTCAGAGACAGGTGTGTTCAGAGACAGTAAACAGGTGTTTTAGTGGGCGTGGCCTAATTTATGTGACGCTGTGAGGAACCTGAGGAGTCTAAAGCAAGCTTCCTGTCTGATTTCCTGCTGCAGTGTGCTGGGTGTGTGCGTGTGCTGTGTGCTGTGTGCGTGTGCTGTGTGTGTGTGTGCGTGTGTGTGCTGGGTGTGTGCGTGTGCTGGGTGTGTGCGTGCGTGTGCTGGGTGTGTGCGTGCGTGTGTGCTGGGTGTGTGCGTGCGCGTGTGCTGGGTGTGTGCGTGCGTGTGTGCTGGGTGTGTGCGTGTGTGCTGGGTGTGTGCGTGTGTGCTGGGTGTGTGCGTGCGTGCGTGCGCTGGGTGTGTGCGTGCGTACGTGCGCTGGGTGTGTGCGTGTGTTGGGTGCGTGTGCTGTGTGTGTGCGTGCGCACGTGTGCTGGGTGCGTGTGCTGTGTGTGTGCGTGTGCTGTGTGTGCGTGCGTGTGCGTGTGCTGTGTGTGTGCGTGTGCGTGCGTGCGTGTGGTGGGTGTGTGCGTGCGTGTGCTGGGTGTGTGCGTGTGTGCTGTGTGTGTGCGTGCACTGTGTGTGCGTGCGTACGTGTGCTGGGTGTGTGCGTGTGCTGGGTGTGTGTGTTGTGGTGAACGAGATGTGTTGAGAGGAAGTGGTTAAGTTGCATGCTGGGTAGTGAGCAGAGCAGCGAGGAGGAGGAGTGAATCTGCTCCAGGTTTTACCTCCGGCTGCACACACACACACACACACACACACACACACACACACACACTCTGCTGGAACTGTGTGTGACTCTCTCTGATGTTTACCTGAACACCTGCTCGAGGTTCAGGTGAGGGAGGTTCTTTCTCCGGTTCAATTCATCGTTCAGTCCAAAGAAAAAAATAAAAAACGCTCCTGAAGCCCAAACTGACGTCTTCAGATGTTTATTTTACTCCGACCAACGGTCACACACACACACACACAGGTAACACACACACACACACACACACACACACACACAGGTAACACACACACACACACACACACACACACACACACAGGTAACACACACACACACACACACACACACACACACACACAGGTAACACACACAGGTAACACACACACACACACACACACACACACAGGTAACACACACACACACACACACACACACACACACACACACACACACAGGTAACACACACACACACACAGGTAACACACACACACACACACACACAGGTAACACACACACACACACAGGTAACACACACACACACACAGGTAACACACACAGGTAACACACACACACACACAGGTAACACACACACACAGGTCACACACAGGTATGTGTGTAGACGCAGTGATCATGTGTTCTGCAGTGCGTCTCTGCTCATTAAAGTCACCTGATGTCGGCTTCAGACTCGTTAGTCGCTCAGAGTTACGGCGCTACAAGAATGTAAACAAACATGGCGTCCGCAGCGGCGTGTTGTTGTGTTTCCTCGGTTTCACAGTTCCAGCGACATCGTTCCTCTGAAGAGCGCTCTGTGCTCCTATTGGTCAGCGTCACCGAACACGCACTCGGCGAGAGAAGCCAAAAGAATCTGACCCGCTCGTCTTTGTGCGCGGACGTTGAGGCGCTCGCGACGCGCCACGTCTGTCGGGTCGGGCTGATGTCGTGTAGTCTGAACCCGCCGCTAGTGTTAAACGGGACAGGCTGCACGTGGATCAGCCTAAATATTAGCTTCAGTCTGTTAGCATGGAGCCACGAAGACTCTTGTTAGCTCAGTTAGCTAGCTGCAGCTGCCGGCTCAGTGTAATGAGCGTCCGCAGGGAGAGTTGGAGCGGCGTTCGGTCTCAGAGCGTCCGTTAGCGTCTGCCGGAGCTGTAACAGGAAGAACGTCTGCACAACAACTCCGCTGTAGAAACGTCTCCGGAGGACAAAGCCGGGAAGACTTCACCTCACCGCAGAGTCTGATCACGCTGAACTGACCGGGTGTGTTTTTGTTGTGTGTGTGTGTGTGTGTGTGTACGCAGGGGGCGGAGTCGAGGCCGAGCCCAGGTAGAGGATGAAGAGAGCATGGACGCCACGGAGAAGAAGCCCCCCCAGAAGACAGGTGAGTTCAGATACTGGTGTTTCCACCTGAGGCTCGTCTCTGTTTATGACTCTGTTTGTTTACACTGGCTCACAGCTCAGAGTGTGTGTGAGTGACTGAGAGTGTGTGTGTGTGAGTGTGTGTGAGTGTGTGTGTGTGTGTGTGTGTGTGCGAGTGTGTGTGTGTTGCTGTGACGCCCTTTAGTCTCGTTTACCTTCAGACTTCCTGCTCTGTCCTGGACGAGCACCTCTGATTGGACCTTTTACCTCGTGACCCAGTGGATCTCTCTCTATTTGTTGATGTTTGATTGTGTGTGTGTGTGTGTGTGTGTGTGTGTGTGTGTGTGTGTGTGTGTGTGACTGTGTGTGTGTGTGTGTGTGTGTGTGCGCGTGTCTGTGTGTGTGCGTGTGTGTGTGTGTGCGTGTGTGTGTCCACAGAGGTGAAGGAGAAGACAACAGGACGCCGTCGGTCCACCTCCAGGAGAAAATCCAACACAAACCCTGAACCCGACCCTGAACCCGACCCTGAACCCAGCCAGGACCGGCTCAGTCCGGAACCTGAGCCGGATCCTGACCCCCCTCACCCTGACCCTGCAGTCCCAGAATCCAGCCCAGAACCAGCTCTCACTGCTGAGGAGGAGGACAGAACCAGCCCTGCTCCTGCTGCCCCGCTCCCGGCCTCCATCCCTGGACCAGCTTCCAGTCCTGGGGAAGAACCTCGTGTCAGTCCCCTGCCCCCGTCCCCAGACCGTAGCCCCATTCACAGCCCCAGACCAGCTCCTGATCCTGTGGAGGAGGACCGGCTCAGCCTGAGCCACAGCCCCGCCCCCATGGAGATGGACCGCAGTCCCAACACGGTTCCTATGGAGACAGAAGGGGGCGGGGCCAGTCCCGCGGAGCAGAGTCCCGCCCTGAGTCCCTGCTCCAGTCCTCCGGTCTCCCCCTGCCCTCGACTGGAGGACGAGGACTCGCTGTCCCCTCTGTTCCAGCGGTGTCTGTCAGAGGACTCTGGGAGCTCGCCCACCCCCAGCCTGGGACACACCAAAAAACGGTGAGTGTGTGTGTGTGTGCTGTTGGAAGTCTATCTTTGTGAGGACCGATTTGAGATTAAGACATTCTTGCAAATCGAAGACATTTTGGCCGGTCCTCGCTGTGGGACGTTTGAATCAGTCGATCATTTATTATCACGGATGAACGTTTTCCAAATCGCCCGTCTCTCTCTCTCTGTGTGTCCGTCGCCGTCTCTCGCCCTGCAGTCTGAAGCAGTGTGCCTTCTGTTACCGTGGCGACGAGCCTCCTCTGGGCCAGGGCCGCCTGGTGGTGTTCGGCCCGACGCCGGGCTACATCCCGCTCCACATCCTCAACCGCCGCGCCTCCTCCGACCGAGACAACGACTGCCACGACCACTGTTACCGCGGCGACCAGGCACCGCCCACGTGAGTGACCTCACTTCCTGTTTATCTCCTGTCAAAATAAGAGTTTCCATTCCCATAATAAGAGCTGTTACGTTCCAAATGAGTTTAGTTTTATTGTGACACTGTGATCCGTTAATCAAGTCAGGTAAATCTGTGTGTGTGTGTGTGTGTGTGTGTGTGTGTGTGTGTGTGTGTGTGTGTGTGTGTGTGTGTGTGTGTGTGTGTAGGTGCAGCAGTCCAGAACAATGTGGTGAGTACTCTCTGTTCATACTAACTGATAGGATTAAGAGTCTTTTTGGGAATCTCACTGTTGGTTTTCACGAGTCACTTCGGTCCTCGGGTCGGTAAATAGAAAAGGGGGCTCTACTTTCAGGGTCTTACTCGAGTTCACCGTGTGCCAAACCGGTAGCTCCAAAACCAGCTAACTGATCCCAGAGCAGGGCGAGAACACAGACAGGTGTGTTAGAGTGCTCTTCTGTTTGGAAACGGAGAAGCTGGTTTAGTCTCTGAGTGATGGAGGGCCGAGTATTCATAAAATACTCCGCCCTCATCAAAGCTCGTTACGTCAGTAAATCCAGACCCGTACCGAGACCAGCTGAGTAAGTCTCACCTGGTTTAACTGATGACCCCGATCATGTTCTCGTGTTATTGATCGCCGTTTGAATGTTTCAGAGGAGGAGTCTTCCTCAGAGTTTGTGGAGCAGCTCGGACCCATCGGCCTTCCACATGACATCGACGTCCAATCACTGTTCGACCCCACAGGTACAGGAAGCTAACGTCCTCCTCTCCTGAACCCCTTCTTCATTTCCTTCCTCCCTCTGTCAGTGTCAGTCCATCCCTTCAGGTAAACCTGACTGTGTGTGTGTGTGTGTGTGTGTGTGTGCGCGCAGGTCAGTGCTGTGCTCACCTGCAGTGTGCAGCCTGGTCAGAGGGGGTGTGTCGCGGCGAGGGCCAATCACTGCTCTATGTGGACAAAGCCATCGACTCAGGAAGCACACAGGTGCGTTTGTGTTTTATCTGATCAATAACTGCTCATATTCGGCAGGAATACAGCTGTACCCAGCCTCGCTAAACCCCGCCCCCTCTCTCACCTGTCCAGGTGTGTGCGTTCTGCCGTCGGCTCGGGGCGTCGCTGCGTTGCCGGGAGACGAGCTGTGGGCGGAGCTACCACTTCCCCTGTGCTGCTGCTGCCGGAGCGCACCAGGATTGGAACCAGAGACACACACTGTGTACAAGACACACACACACAGGTACGCGCGCACACACACACACACACACACACACACACACAGGTACGCACACACACACACGCAGGTACGCGCACACACACACACACACACACACACACACTCGCTCTCTCAGTGTGTTTCCTTCCACCTGAGTTTCAGTAATGCATTTAAATAAAATGGGTGGAAACACCAGGAAATTCAAGAAAGCCTCTGAATGTGTAGAAAGAGTTTCCTCTCGCTGCGTCCTCTTCTTCTTCTGCGGTGCTTTAACGGCAGCGGCCGGAGGATCAGCTCCACCAGCCAATGAGCTCGCAGCAGCAGCGCGTCACGTTTTCTTTTCACGAGTTTCTGGAAGTTCAAATTTCACTAAATTTGGACGAAACTTGACTTTTGTTCTCTCTCTGTCTCCAGTGTCCTCGCAGTGTGTGTCGTGTTCGTGTGGCGGCGATGTCGGCGGCCTGTTGATGTGTTGTTGCTGTGGTAACTGTTACCATGGAAGCTGCCTGGACCCCCCTCTGGCCCCCTCGCCCCTGTGCAGGGCCGGCTGGCAGTGTCCTCAGTGTCGAGTGTGTCAGAGCTGCAGGTAACGCTCACATTTCAGTCACTTCATCACTGATTAATCCGTCGGTTGTTTCTTTCATTGATAGATTATAGATTAGTCCTTATAAAAACTAATCGGATGTTTCTGCTTCAGTCTGTGTGTCCGGCAGCAGACAGACACAGTTAGAGAGCAGCTTACAGTTTCTTTTAGTCATCAGAAGCACCTTAAAGTCCGATCTGACGTGGAGAGGCAGCCGGGGAAGGGGAAGGGGAATATGTTCCAGTTTTAGCTAAGGTCCCAGCTGCAGCGGCCTGCAGTAGTATCAGTGCGCGGCAGGACAACAGAACGTTACAGTAATCCAGTCTAGATCAAACACAGCTGTGAATTAGGATCTCTGCATCAGCCGAGGACAGGAAAGACCGAATGGTTGCTAACAAGTTAGCATCGTCTGCTTTATAAACCGGCCACAAAAATCAGTTAATGCTCCAATATAATCAGATTGTTTACAGATAGCTGAGTGTCTGCAGGAGAGGGAGGAAGCACCTGAATACGTTCGTATCAGGTGCTGTCCGAGGAGATAGCAGAGCAGACGCTCTGTCCTGGAAGACATTCGTTGTGTTGACCTCAGTTGTTCACATGAAAAGTGACAGAAATAGTTGAAATAGCAGAAGAATGAAAAATAGTGAGGTGGGTCCGGACACTGTTTGACAATCTGTTGAGCGTTGTGTTTGAAGTGCACTAACCCGCTGTCCTCCCTCTGTGTGTGTGTGTGTGTGTGTGTGTGTGTGTGTGTGTGTGTTAGGCTGCGCGGGGATGGCGGTGTGTTGCTGGTGTGTGAGCGCTGTGATAAAGCCTACCACACACACTGTCTTACACCACCTCTGGATCACACACCGAGCACCGGCTGGAGTTGCAAGGTGAGACGAACGCACACACACACAAACACACACCAGTGTCAGCCTCGGTGTGTTATATACGAGTGTGTGTTTTAAATCCTCTCTCTCCTGCAGAACTGCAGAATCTGCCACCGCTGTGGTATGAGGTCATCAGGCCAGTGGGCCAATCACCCGTTTCTGTGCGAGTCATGTGACCCGGCTCTTCCCTGTCCTCTCTGTGATCGTGCCCCCGACCTCTACACACCACAGGACTATCTGACTTGTATCTGCTGCTATAGGTACACTCTCTCTCACACACACACACACACACACACACAATCCATGTAGTGTTTGTCTTTCAAATTTAACACTTCCTGTAACTACTTCACATTAAAAGCCCTGGGCTGAAAATACTTGATGTTTACTGTGAAGCAGGGAGAGTTAGTTACTGCCAGCCTGTGTCTCATTTTCATACTTTCGTCCATTATTTCTATCAGTAATAATTACAAAATAGTCAACTGAAGAGATGGTTCATTTGAGGTGAGTCAGTGCACACCAGCTGCACCGTACAGACAGATGTAGTCAGGATATAGTAGCTGGAATATGCTGATCCGGGTTTCTGGAGAGTTGATGCATGTAAATGTTGGGAGATAGGACAGTTGCGTATCCTGGCTCTGCTGTGTGTTTCTCTGCAGGCTGAACCTTCTTTGAGTACGGTTAAATCTCAGCAAACATGCACGTTTTAAATTTTGTGTTGTGTTACAGGTGTGTCCATACAGAGTGTATTGTCCAGGCTGGGGAGGGCAGGGCGGGGTCTGAAGATTACGTCTGCTCCACCTGCAGGCTTCAGGAGGAGGAGCTAATCCCACACACTCCAATCCCATACAGTCCTACCCCGGCCTCAGCCCTCAGTCCCACACAGGCACCACCTATTAGCATTTCACAGCCACCAATTCCAAGTCACACAGATGCTCCACTCATCAGTTGTACCGCTCACAGCCCAGTCCAGCTCATCTGCTCAGAGCCACCACAGAGTCCTACCAAGACCCTCTGCATACAATCACAGCAAAGTCTTATGCCATCTCACCCTGAACCCACAGAGCTCCAACATAGTCCTGCACCGTCTCACCCTGAGCCCACAGAGCTCCAACATAGTCCTGCACCGTCTCACCCTGAGCCCACAGAGCTCCAACATAGTCCTGCACCCTCTCACCCTGAGCCCACAGAGCTCCAACATAGTCCTGCACCGTCTCACCCTGAGCCCACAGAGCTCCAACATAGTCCTGCACCGTCTCACCCTGAGCCCACAGAGCTCCAACATAGTCCTGCGCCATCTCTCCCTGAACCCACAGAGCTCCAACGTAGTCCTGCACCACCTCTCCCTGAACCCACAGAGCTCCAACGTAGTCCTGCGCCATCTCACCCTGAATCCACAGAGCTCCAGCAGAGTCCTACGCCATCTCACCCTGAACCCACAGAGCTCCAGCATAGTCCTACGCCATCTCACCCTGAACCCACAGAGCTCCAACATAGTCCTGCGCCATCTCACCCTGAACCCACAGAGCTCCAACATAGTCCTGCGCCATCTCACCCTGAACCCACAGAGCTCCAGCAGAGTCCTACGCCATCTCACCCTGAACCCACAGAGCTCCAACATAGCCTTGCGCCATCTCACCCTGAACCCACAGAGCTCCAACATAGTCCTGCGCCATCTCTCCCTGAACCCACAGAGCTCAAACATAGTCCTGCGCCATCTCTCCCTGAACCCACAGAGCTCCAACATAGTCCTGCGCCATCTCACCTTGAACCCACAGAGCTCCAACATAGTCCTGCGCCATCTCTCCCTGAATCCACAGAGCTCCAACATAGTTCTGCGCCATCTCACCCTGAACCCACTGAGCTCCAACATAGTCCTTCGCCATTTCACCCTGAACCCATAGAGCTCAAACCTAGTCCTGCACCATCTCACCTTGAACCCACAGAGCTCCAACATAGTCCTGAGCCATCTCACTCTGATCCAACAGAGCTCCAACATAGTCTTGCACCATCTCACCCTGATCCAACAGAGCTCCAACATAGTCCTGCACCATCTCACCCTGATCCCACAGAGCCCCCACAAATTCTTACACCATCTCATTCTAATCAAAAAGAGCTCCAGCAAAGTCCACCTCACAGTGTTCCAACAGAGCATGAAACAAGCCTTTCGCAATCTCACCTTTATAGTGCAGAGCCCCAACAAAGTCCCGCCCAGTCTTACCCTCATCCTACAGAGCTCCCACAAAGTCCTGCGCCATCTCACCCTGATCTTGCAGAGCTCCGGGAAAGTCCTTCGTCATCTCACCCTGGTCCAACAGAGCTCCAGGAAAGCCCTGCGTCACTTAACCTTGATCCTACAGAACACCAGGAAAGCCACACCCCACCTCAACTTAGTCCACCAGAGCTTCCACAAAGCCCTACACAGTCTCACTCTGGTCAAACAGAACTCCAAAAAAGTCCTGTGCCATGCCCTGCTGGTCCTGCTGAGCTGCAACAAAGCCCTACCCATGTGACTTCCACGCAGGTTCAGCATAGTCCTCGTCAGCTCAGTTACACCTCTTCAAGCCCTATCCAGAATTCCACAGAGGATCAGTTTATGGCCACAGAATCTCCGCAGAGTCCAAGCCAGGGTAGTTCCATGTCTTGTAGCCATGCACATTCTCCGCACAGCCCACCACCACACAGTCCAAACCAAGCAAGGCTTAGTCCTACTTGGGTTCAGCCAGGGCCTGCAGAGCCTCAGCAAAGCCCTTCACCACACAGTCCTGCGCAGGACAGCACTAAACAGATGCAGCTTGAGAGACCATGGAGTCCTATGAAAATCATCATCACACAGCTTCAGCACAGCCCCCCACAAAGACGACATAGTCCTGCACAAGTCAGCACATCACATCCACAGAGTCCCACACAGGATGCTGAACCTACACTGGACCAGGAGAGCCCTGGATCAAACAGCCCTGCTCAGCAGCAATGTGGGGCTGCACAGGACATTTCTACACTGGACCAGGACCTCTGTAGACCAGTCTACTGTAGGTCTACCCAGACAACAAGAAGACATGCCTCACTGAGGCCCATTTCAGCTCCATGTAGCCCATCACTGGCCCCACTCAGAGCCACACAGTGTAGTCTGTCGCAACCTGCAAGCCCAGTACATGTCTACTCTTCACAACCTGTTAGGCCTTCACAGCTTAGTCTACTTCCTTCTCAGCTTGCTACACAGTCAAGTGGCACAAAGGAATGCACCCAAACCAGTACCATTGAGCTGAAGTCCTTGGCGCATAGCTCTATTCAGAGTTCTAACATTGATGGCCAAACACTGGAAAGTAGCCCTATCCCTCTTAGCCCCACCTCTGACCCGTCCTCAATGCCCCCTGATAGCCACAGCACAAATTGCAAACTCCCAAACCAGCTTGGTTCTGTTCAAAGTAGCACGGTTAGCCCGGACCATTCCAGCCCCCTTCACGTCCCTGTCATACCCACACCAGAAAGCCTTGTTCACATTAGCACTTCAATGGAACACAGTAGCCTAACTTGCTCACCTTGTGCTGATGAACCGGAGGAAATTCCTCCCCCAGCTTGCCACATTCATCACAGTCCTTCTTGTGACAGCCCATCATGCTGCACAGAAGCTATTGAAGGTAAATCCAGCCCCATACCTATCCAAAATAGCCCTAAACATGCCAGTCAAATGCCTACTAGCCCTGCCAGCTCTCTTCAGGCCTGTGCTAGCCCCATGCCAATGGAGACTAGCTCTGCCCATGTCAGCCCTATAGCTGCAGAGATTAGCCCCTTAACACAACCAGCCAGCCCTGTAATGCTACCAGCCAGCTACTCTGAGCAACCAATCGACCCCTTGGCACTACCTGTTAGATCCTCAGCACAACCAGCTAGTCCCTCAGCAGTACTGGCTACACCCATCCACCTCATCTCATGTCAGGAGGAGGAGATTGAGGTAGCTGTCGACCACCCTAGTCATTTTATTCAGTCAGAAACTAGTCCCAGTCATCATAACTCCACTCCGGACAGTCCAGTACATACTAGCCCTACTCATGCTAGCCCAGTCCACACAGAAGCTAACAATGGCTACAGTCTGATGGGCTCCATGCATGCTCAAGACAGAACTAGTCCCTCTGTTTGTAGTTTCACAGCGCTTGCACAGACTCAGACAAGCCAAAGTCCCACACATCCTGGTCAGCCAAGTCCCTCACATATCCAAACTACCTGCAGTCCTTCACAGACTTCTCCAATACAGACAAGCCCCCTGCCAACTCCAACTAGCTTTAGTCCTCCACACTGTAGGCAGCCTGATGCTAGCTTAGCTAGTAGCTCTATTAGCCACAGTCTGAGTCATAGTGGCCAGACAAGTTCCCGCTCTGCTAACGTAAGTGATGTTAGCTTCATCCACAGTCCACCTAGGTCTAGTCCTGCTGGTCAAGCTAGTCCTGTTCACATACAAAGCACCTCTAGTAGTGCCCACTCAGGCCCAGTCCAAAGACAGACTCCCTCATTGGCTAGCACGACATACAGCAGCTCTGCACATGCTACTGTCACTTGTGTTAGTCCACCTCACAGTCCAGCTCAGGCCAGTGAAACAAATTGTAGCCCCACAGGTAGCCCCCATTATAGCCCAGCTCCTGACACTGTAACCAGGTCTGGCCTTACTGTGGCACGGCTAAGCCCCACTTTGGCTAGTTCAAGTCTTGAGGTGGCCAGTTCCATAATCCAGAGCTCTGTTCTTCCCAGTGAGGTTCAGCTTGATTCTGGCCTTGTTAAACCTACAGACAGTATTAGACAGACGAGCCCAACACCTGCCAGTTCCCTACCCGATGACTCATCTGCTGTTATCCCCAACCAGGCTAGTCTGAACCAGGTTATCCAGTCCCTAGCTAGTCCTCTCCATACCCCAGACAGGTCTGCTTTTGAAAGCCAACAAAGCACTGCCTCGGGAAGCCCCTTGTCTCAAAGACCAGCCACCCCTGTTGATGCTACTTCCACTCAGGCTAGTCCAAGCCATGCTAGCCCAGTCCATTCTACTCCCACTCAGGATAACACTTCGATGCCTAGCACAAGCCACACTAGTGAAACGCCCGCTAGTCCCCCACCCTGTGCCCCCTCACAGGTTAGCCCTGCTCATGCTCCACAAGCTCAAGCAAGCTCTATGCTCAGTAGCCCAGATACTAGTTTTGTTTGTGGCCCCTTGCAATCAGGTGATACCCAGGTTAACCCTAGTCCTTCCCCTACTGGCCCTGTGTGGCCAGAGACTAGTCCTAGTCCTGGTCCTGCTAGTCCTGTGCTGTTAGAGGCTAGTCCTGGTCCTGCTAGCCCAATGAGGTGTGAGGCTAGCCCTGGTCCTGATTCTGTTAGCCCTGTTCTTGCCACCTCTGGGCAGTCTGAAACCAGCCCTAGTCCTGGTCCTACTAGCCCTGTGCAGCCTGATGCTGGTCCTGGTCCTGGAAGCCATTCTGTTGCCAGCCCCCAGCAGCGCACACAAACAGAGAGGGAGTCTGCAGCCACAGTAGGCAAGTATCTCGGAGACCAGCTTGCACATTTTTGACATTTACTATTAAAATGTGTGTCATTGCACTATTGTCTTACTGTCTACAAGTGTTTAGATTAAATACTTGTTTAATATATTTATATCTGTACATAGTAGCTTAATGTTTGTTTACCTTGTCGAGCTTGTTGTCTTTGTTTTCAGCTGTATGTATGTCTATTTCTGTGTATTTACCTTGTTTGTGTACACATATCTGGCTAATAAAGCTGATTCTAATTCTCTTCCTCTAGACGTCAGCATGGCTGACGAGCAGGAGGAGATAGTGGAACAGAGGAAGACTGAAGAGGAGGAGGAGGAAGAGACGCAGAGCGAATCTCCACAGCAGGAGGAGGTGGAGGAGCCTCATCAGACAACAAAGGAGAGTCCAGAAGAGGAGCAGCCTGTTGACAGGACGGAGGAAGGAGGAGAACAAGACCAGGAGGAGGAGGATCAGCACAGCAGCTCAAACTGTCCTCCTTCAGGTAGGAAGCACTGTTGACACTTACCTGCTGAGGTAACACAGAGAGTCGGTATCAGTTCAGTACTGTAATAATTTAGTTCAGGTGAGGTGATGTACCTGGGCTGTAATGTGCTGCCCTGCATTCGTTTGGGCGAGCGGACGAGTGACTCCAGTAGATACTGAAAGAGGAGCAACTGAGGTAAACTGTGTCATACTGATCTCTCTCTCTCTCTCTCTCTGTAGGAGTCCAGCTGGGATCTGTCCTGAATGAAGACCAGCAGTCTCCTCCTCATACTGCTGCTGCCTCCCCCCTCCTCCCACAGCCAGCTCCTCCCTCTCCCCAACCCACCACACCACACTCTGCCTTACCCCCCCAACAACCTTCCTACTCCCCACCATCTTCACCACCTGCCTCCCCCTTCCCCTCACAACGATCTCCTTCTCCTCTTAGAGCTGGCTCTCTGGAGGCCTCCCCCTCCTCCTCCCCTCACAAGGCTGCCTTACTCCTCTCCTGCTCCCCCCACACCCCGCCTCCTCCCTCCCCTCCTCTGGAGGACCACCCCCAGCAAGAGGAACCTACCAATCAAAGGGAAGCCGAGACCGGGAAGGGAGCGGAGTTGGGGCTAGAGAACAAACCGCTTTCCTGTCATGTGACATCGCCAGATGATGATAGCCAATCACAGAGCCAGTTTGAACCTGTTGCTGCGGCAACAGAACCCACCAAAGATAAACACCAATCACACGCTGAGCCTTCAGAGAGGGAGGAGGAGCCTGAAACGCCAGAGCCAACGGCACCAAACGTGGCAGTTGCTCGTGAGGTGTTTGCTGGGCAACAGCCAATGAGGGAGAAGCAGGATGCAGAGGAGGAGGAGGAGAGAGTGACTGGTAGAATGGATGAAGAAGAGGTGGAGAGGGAGGGCACCGAGCAGGAGGACCAATCCGATGTGGAGGAGGAGGAGCCAGTGAGCCCAGTGCTGGAACTGGACCCGTCTTTAGACATGGAGGTGATGGAGCTGATGACCTCCTCATCTCCTCCCCCCTCCCTCCTGCACCTCTCCTCCCCCAGTCCTCCTTCCTTCTCCCGCCGGGGGAAGGGTCAGACTCTGAGACTTCCTCCCTGCTCCTCCAGACCTTCAGATGACCTCTCCATCCGTCTGAGGCAATCTCCCTTCTCCACTGAGGCCTCTCCCGAGACCTCCCCCACCAGAGCTCCCATGACCCCGCCTCCACTTTCCCCACCCTCACCTTGTCTCCGGTCCTCCCCCGCTGCCAGAGAGTCTCCACCTCTCTCCAAGGTAAATCTAACAGACAACTGTGACCGACTCCTCCTTGTTTACTCCACCTAGTGACCGTCTCCTCCTTGTTTTCTCCACCTAGTGACTGTCTCCTCCTTGTTTTCTCCACCTAGTGACCGTCTCCTCCTTGTTCTCTCCTCGCAGTGACCGTCTCCTCCTTGTTTTCTCCTCGCAGTGACCGTCCCCTCCTTGTTTTCTCCTCGCAGTGACCGTCTCCTCGTTTTCTCCACCTAGTGACCGACCTTGTTTTCTCCTCGTTTTCTCGTTTTCTCCACCTAGTGACCGTCTCCTCCTCGTTTTCTCCTCGCAGTGACCGTCTCCTCCTCGTTTTCTCCTCGCAGTGACCGTCTCCTCCTTGTTTTCTCCTCGCAGTGACCGTCCCCTCCTTGTTTTCTCCTCGCAGTGACCGTCCCCTCCTTGTTTTCTCCATCTAGTGATGTCCCCTCCTTGTTTTCTCCTCGCAGTGACCGTCCCCTCCTTGTTTTCTCCACCTAGTGATGTCCCCTCCTTGTTTTCTCCTCGCAGTGACGTCCCCTCCTTGTTTTCTCCACCTAGTGATGTCTCCTCCTTGTTTTTTCCTCGCAGTGACCGTCCCCTCCTTGTTTTCTCCACCTAGTGACCGTCTCCTCCTTGTTTTCTCCTCGCAGTGACTGTCTCCTCCTTGTTTTCTCCTCGCAGTGACCGTCCCCTCCTTGTTTTCTCCACCTAGTGATGTCTCCTCCTTGTTTTCTCCTCGCAGTGACCGTCTCCTCCTTGTTTTCTCCTCGCAGTGACCGTCTCCTCCTTTTTTTCTCCTCGCAGTGACCGTCTCCTCCTTGTTTTCTCCTCGCAGTGACTGTCTCCTCCTTGTTTTCTCCTCGCAGTGACCGTCCCCTCCTTGTTTTCTCCTCGCAGTGACCGTCTCCTCCTTGTTTTCTCCACCTAGTGACCGTCTCCTTGTTTTCTCCTCGCAGTGACCGTCTCCTCCTCGTTTTCTCCTCGCAGTGACCGTCTCCTCCTTGTTTTCTCCTCGCAGTGACCGTCTCCTCCTTGTTTTCTCCACCCAGTGACCGTCTCCTCCTTGTTTTCTCCTCGCAGTGACCGTCTCCTCCTTGTTTTCTCCACCTAGTGACCGTCTCCTCCTTGTTTTCTCCTCGCAGTGACCGTCCCCTCCTTGTTTTCTCCTCGCAGTGACCGTCCCCTCCTTGTTTTCTCCTCGCAGTGACCGTCTCCTCCTTGTTTTCTCCTCGCAGTGACCGTCCCCTCCTTGTTTTCTCCTCGCAGTGACCGTCCCCTCCTTGTTTTCTCCTCGCAGTGACCGTCCCCTCCTTGTTTTCTCCTCGCAGTGACCGTCTCCTCCTTGTTCTCTCTCCTCGCAGTGACCGTCCCTCCTTGTTTTCTCCACCTAGTGACCGTCTCCTCCTTGTTTTCTCCTCGCAGTGACCGTCCCCTCCTTGTTTTCTCCTCGCAGTGACCGTCTCCTCCTTGTTCTCTCCTCGCAGTGACCGTCCCCTCCTTGTTTTCTCCTCGCAGTGACCGTCCCCTCCTTGTTTTCTCTCCTCGCAGTGACCGTCCCCTCCTTGTTTTCTCCTCGCAGTGACCGTCCCCTCCTTGTTTTCTCCTCGCAGTGACCGTCTCCTCCTTGTTCTCTCCTCGCAGTGACCGTCCCCTCCTTGTTTTCTCCACCTAGTGACCGTCTCCTCCTTGTTTTCTCCTCGCAGTGACCGTCCCCTCCTTGTTTTCTCCTCGCAGTGACCGTCTCCTCCTTGTTCTCTCCTCGCAGTGACCGTCCCCTCCTTGTTTTCTCCACCTAGTGACCGTCTCCTCCTTGTTCTCTCCTCGCAGTGACCGTCCCCTCCTTGTTTTCTCCACCTAGTGACCGTCTCCTCCATGTTTTCTCCACCTAGTGACCGTCTCCTCCTTGTTTTCTCCACCTAGTGACCGTCTCCTCCTTGTTTTCTCCTCGCAGTGACCGTCCCCTCCTTGTTTTCTCCTCGCAGTGACCGTCCCCTCCTTGTTTTCTCCTCGCAGTGACTGTCCCCTCCTTGTTCTCTCCTCGCAGTGACCGTCTCCTCCTTGTTCTCTCCTCGCAGTGACCGTCTCCTCCTTGTTTTCTCCTCGCAGTGACCGTCTCCTCCTTGTTTTCTCCTCGCAGTGACCGTCTCCTCCTTGTTTTCTCCTCGCAGTGACCGTCTCCTCCATGTTTTCTCCACCTAGTGACCGTCTCCTCCTTGTTTTCTCCACCTAGTGACCGTCTCCTCCTTGTTTTCTTTCTCGCAGTGACCGTCCCCTCCTTGTTTTCTCCTCGCAGTGACCGTCCCCTCCTTGTTTTCTCCTCGCAGTGACCGTCCCCTCCTTGTTTTCTCCACCTAGTGATGTCTCCTCCTTGTTTTCTCCTCGCAGTGACCGTCTCCTCCTTGTTTTCTCCTCGCAGTGACCGTCCCCTCCTTGTTTTCTCCTCGCAGTGGTGACCGTCCCCTCCTTGTTTTCTCCTCGCAGTGACCGTCCCCTCCTTGTTTTCTCCACCTAGTGACCGTCTCCTCCTTGTTTTCTCCTCGCAGTGACCGTCCCTCCTTGTTTTCTCCTCGCAGTGACCGTCTCCTCCTTGTTCTCTCCTCGCAGTGACCGTCCCCTCCTTGTTTTTCTCCTCGCAGTGACCGTCCCCTCCTTGTTTTCTCCTCGCAGTGACCGTCCCCTCCTTGTTTTCTCCTCGCAGTGACCGTCCCCTCCTTGTTTTCTCCTCGCAGTGACCGTCTCCTCCTTGTTCTCTCCTCGCAGTGACCGTCCCCTCCTTGTTTTCTCCACCTAGTGACCGTCTCCTCCTTGTTTTCTCCTCGCAGTGACCGTCTCCTCCTTGTTTTCTCCTCGCAGTGACCGTCCCCTCCTTGTTTTCTCCACCTAGTGACCGTCTCCTCCATGTTTTCTCCACCTAGTGACCGTCTCCTCCTTGTTTTCTCCACCTAGTGACCGTCTCCTCCTTGTTTTCTCCTCGCAGTGACCGTCCCCTCCTTGTTTTCTCCTCGCAGTGACCGTCCCTCCTTGTTTTCTCCTCGCAGTGACTGTCCCCTCCTTGTTCTCTCTCCTCGCAGTGACCGTCTCCTCCTTGTTCTCTCCTCGCAGTGACCGTCTCCTCCTTGTTTTCTCCTCGCAGTGACCGTCTCCTCCTTGTTTTCTCCTCGCAGTGACCGTCTCCTCCTTGTTTTCTCCTCGCAGTGACCGTCTCCTCCATGTTTTCTCCACCTAGTGACCGTCTCCTCCTTGTTTTCTCCACCTAGTGACCGTCTCCTCCTTGTTTTCTTCTCGCAGTGACCGTCCCCTCCTTGTTTTCTCCTCGCAGTGACCGTCCCCTCCTTGTTTTCTCCTCGCAGTGACCGTCCCCTCCTTGTTTTCTCCACCTAGTGATGTCTCCTCCTTGTTTTCTCCTCGCAGTGACCGTCTCCTCCTTGTTTTCTCCTCGCAGTGACCGTCTCCTCCTTGTTTTCTCCTCACAGACTGACCTCTCCTTGTATATTTTCTGCTCCCAGCCCCAGGCTCTTCCCACCACTGTGCTGCCCCTCACCCCTAAAATCGGCATGGGGAAACCGGCCATCTCCAAGAGGAAGTTCTCCCCCGGCAGAGCCAGGATCAAGCAGGTATGTGACCTTTGACCCCTGGAGTGTGTGTGTGTGTGTGTGTGTTTAAATTGAAACCTTGATTGCGTTCAATGAAATAAAGGTATTTGTTGATTATTTGTTCTTGGATGAACTGTCATTTAAATGTTCCTTTTCTTTTGATGAATAACTTAATGAAAGGTGTAGTCGTCTGTGTTCAGATCCATATTTCTGTTGGTTTTCTGTCTGATTTCGTCCTGGTTGAACTTTTGTTCTCAGTCACACATCTCCGCGACCACGAAAACAAAACCAACATCAGGTTTCTTCTCACGAAGGATATTTAATTTACTATCCCTTACTGTGAGCAGCAAGCTGGATCACAGCAACGTTTCGCAAGTTAGCTGGAAAAATGGCTTCAATTCATTGATAAAAAGTTTTTCTGGTGAAGTTGTTTGAATTTTGTGTTTTAAATTAGACGTGTGTGTTCTCCTTGTTGAAGTTGATCTGGTCCGTCAGTCCTCTCTCAGGGCAAAATGGGAAATACCTGTCCTCTGTTTCATTAATCACCTCAGGGAAGTGTGTGTGTGTGTGTGTGTGTGTGTGTGTCAGCCTTCAGGGAGGCAGTTAGAGGAACCAACCATGTAGAACATGTGTAGAACCGTCTAGTGTTCCTCTACATCCTCTTCTTCTTCCTCACCTGTCATTCACTGATGCTGCATCCGTTCTTTCTGTTCTTCAGCATGTTTGATTCACACACACACACGCACACACACACACACACACACACACACACACACACACAGATCATTGCATGAAGCTGTTTCTGTGTGAGTATTTGAATGTTTGTGCGTGTTGAGTCGTCCGATGTGATGTTAATGTAGATTATGACCTCATCAATACTGGACTCTATATATATATATATATATATATATATATATATATATATCTATATATATATATATATATATATATATATATATATATATATATATTAGAGATGCACTGATTTGGTCTTTCAGGGCCGATAACAATAGGCGATAATATTCGTCTTATAAATACTCGTAGAGCCTTCACCGTCCCTGGAATAAAGAATACATTCATTTATTGGAGACTTGTTTGTAATAATCTTTATTTTTTAATGTGTGTGCTAATTAATGCCAGACCTCGTCTCCTTATTAACAGCTGGTGAAGGCTACACACACCGTTAGAGTAACTCGATTAACTGCTCCCAGTCTGTGTGTCCCAGTATGACTGTGTCCTGACTGGCTGCATGTTGTTGTCATGGTAACTTCGTCTTATTGTGACTTTTTGTTGGTTTTGCCTGATTTTTATTTTTTCTGTTTCAGTTTGACTTTTTGGTTTGTAGCTGTTGCATTTATGTTACTGCATTTTGTCCTCCTCCACCCACCTCCTCCCTCCTCTTCTCTCATCCACCTTCCTCCTCCTCTTCCTCCCCCCTAACTCAGGGTTCGTGGTGGAGTAATCGCAGGGCGGTGAGCCCTCCCTCGTCCTCCCAGGATTCCACGGGGGAGGGAGGGTGGGACAGCCCTAAGCCCCGTCCACCGGACTCCCCCCTCTGGAGCATGAGAGTGGTAAAGAAGCGCACTCTAACTCTGATCTGTGTGGGCTGTAGCTAACTGTGTGTGCACTCGCACCCGCCCCTCTGGGATGTAGCAGCGTGAAAAAACAAGTGCGCCCTGGCTTTCAGTGTGCCGTCTGTGCGGTGGAGCTAACACCCGCTTACTAACTGTGTGTCTGTGTGCATCCGCCCCTGTGGGGTGTGAAGGCGTGGAGATCTTCAGACCTTAGATCAGGGGTTTTGACGGACAGCTCGCTGTTCGCTGGTTATAATGGCGTGAGAGTGTGGTGGGCGGAGCTTAAGGACAGAGAAAACAAGAGCTGCGGCACTGTGCCGAGGCCAAAACGCACCGCCGCTGAATGGCGTGCGTCCAAAGAGCCACCCCTATTATTTTCTATGTACGACCCCCACACCAGCGGCGGCCGGCGTGCACCGGCGTGACCCTTCACGCCTCCACCCTATTTCCAGCGTCGCCGGCCGCGAAAAAACCGAGAAACTGTTTTGTACTTCAGTACGATGTTGGTCCAACTACAGACGGTATTTACTACTTCGTGCAGTTTGAACTGTTTCACTCGTGCGTGCATCTACCGGGCAAAAAGTAAATGAATAAACTCCGCTCGCTCCCGTGCCAGCTCCACTTCCTGTCCTCACCTCTTGCTGTCGCTGTCGCTCGTGGACTATATATAACACACACATACAGTCGGTGGTGTAGATCAGTGGATGAGCAGAGATGGCGCGGCGCTTCGTGTCGGTGCTCGTGGCGGCACTGGACGCACGTCGTATCCCGCGGCGGCGGCGGCAGTGTGTTCTGTGGGCTCTGAAATCAGTCCTTAGTTGACAGCAGCCAGCTACAGTAGCCAACTAGCCCAACAAGTAGTCCGCTCCGACGGGGCTCTCGGGTGGAGAACCTGCTGCTAGCTGACGGCTGTGTTTGGCGACCGCATCCACTGCTCCAGTATAACAGTAGCATCTTTTCACGCCGCCGCGGTCATTGAATGAAGATTTTTGGGGGGTTGGTTGATGACTCAGCGCAGGGAGACTCGTCTGATGAAAGGGTTCCCACGGGCCTGGAAAACCCTGGAAAGTTTTGGATTTGAGAAAAATATAATTAGCCCTTGAATACATTTGGAAGCAAACAGTAAAATGTCGCAGCTCAGTTTCTGCCGATGGACGGACAGGAAGTGTCCTTGACATAAACCTGGAAGTCCTTGAAAGTGATGTCACTGTACTGTTGGCGTTTCCATGGTAACACACAGCATGTTTGATGTAACGCAGTGATGTCACGGTTTGATGTTACTCCCCTTTTTCCTCCTCCTCTCCCTCCTCTCCTTCTCCACGTTTTTTATCCTCCCTCTACTCCTCCTCCTTTTCCTCTTCCACTTCTCTCCCTTCTCCTCTTCCTCCTCCTCTTCCTCCTCCACTTTGTTCCCCTCCCTCCTCCTTCATCCTCCCTCTCCTGCTCCTTCATCCTCCCTCTCCCTTTCCATACCTCCTCTTTCTCCCCCTCCTCCCCCTCAGGGCCGTGGTTCAGGGTTTCCAGGCAGGAGGAGGTCCAGAGGAGGAGGTCTTGGAGGAGGAAGAGGAGGGAGAGGAAGGAGCCGGCTGAAGACTCAGGACACTCTGACTGTGTCACCTGGAGTAAGACAACACACACACACACACACACACACAGGTGAATCACCGTGGTAACAGAGGTGGGCGTGGCTCTGAGACCGTTTAGCTCGGACTTGTCTTTTTGTCTTAACTCTTTCAGTCCAGTGTAAATGTACTGTCAGTCCATTGTTGCACAGGAGATCAGTAGTTGATGTAAAAGGTATTGATTACTGCTGTCTGTCAGTGTGCGTATGTGGAGCCGTTCCAGCCGAAGGAAGAGGAGGAGAATTCGATGCACAACACGGTGGTGATGTTCTCCACCTCCGACCACTACACCCTCAGACAGGTACACCTTCACCAGAGTCCTGTTTAAAATCTTTCGATTCTAGTGTCAGTATAATATATATAATCAGTATACCGCCTGAGTTTCAGCACCCTGATTATTTGCACTTCAGTGTTGCTGGGGAAGTTTCCCGGAGATCCTGACGGTAGTTTGTAGTTTGTCCGAGTGTTTCCTGACGTTCCCATCAGCCTCAGCTGCGCTCTGTGGTTACTGCTAACCAGCTAATGTTAGCATGCTAACACATTATAGCTGCTGTTAACGTTCAGCTCAAAGCAGCCTCTCAGAGCTGCTAGCAGGGCTGCAGTCTGTCTAGTCTTTCAGAGCTCATCGTGACCTTCAGGGACCTTCATTTTGTGCAGTTTGACAGATGATTCAGTCTGTTTCTGCAGTAAAGACGTCGAGAGGCACTTTGGGCTCATTTTCTCGTTAAAAGTGCATTTCTTCCTCAACACATCGCCATCACAAACCGTCAGAAAGTCCTGCAGGTTAAACTGGACTGACGAAACACTGTTAGTGCTGAGTGACTCGAACAGACTAGCCTAGCAACATTAAGGCTACGCTGTCTGAACGTAACGTAAGGTAGGAACTCATATGTTAATGTGTCTCGTCCTAAAGTCTCTTACAGCCCCCCTTTAAAACTTAATATCCAGGTAAATATGTTACACCGGGCCAATAGTGTTAGTGTTTTTCTACCAAACCCTTTCTGTCATTGAAGCCAAAGTTGTAAAACGTCTGAACACAAGCAGCTGCAGAGCTTGGTCCAGATAAAGTCTGAAACTGGAGATTGAAATGATTTAAATCAGGAAACCTGATCAACAACATTATGAGTGTGAACAGATATTTGATGATACTCAGAGCTACAGACACCGTTCAGTCAGTAGTTTGATACTCAGCTCTAACAATCACTGTTGATCCAGGTCAGTAAATTAACATCTGTGTGTGTGTGTGTGTGTGTGTGTGTGTGTGTGTGTGTGTGTGCGTGCAGGACATGTGTGTGGTGTGTGGTAGTTTTGGTCAGGGCGCTGAAGGCAGACTGTTGGCCTGTTCTCAGTGTGGACAGTGTTACCATCCCTACTGTGTTAACGTCAAGGTCAGTATGTTTACACTCTGTCTGTATGATTAATTCCTGTTAATCAATAATGATCAGTGTCGACGATTTAAAACAGGCATTCTCTTTATGGACTTTTGAATACAGAAACATGTAATACAACTGGAATTTGATTATCCTGGTTACTGTTAACTGTAACCTGGTTACTGTTAACTATAACTGGTTACTGTGAACTATAACCTGGTTACTGTTAACTATAACTGGTTACTGTTAACTATAACCTGGTTACTGTTAACTGTAACCTGATTACTGTTAACTGTAACCTGGTTACTGTTAACTATAACTGGTTTCTGTGAACTATAACCTGGTTACTGTTAACTGTAACCTGATTACTGATAACTATAACCTGGTTACTGTGAACTATAACCTGATTACTGTCAACTAAAACGGGTTACTGATAATTATAACTGGTTACTGTGAACTATAACCTGATTACTGTCAACTATAACTCGTTACTGATAACTATAACTGGTTACTGTTAACTATAACCTGTTTACTGATAACTATAACTGGTTACTGATAACTATAACCTGGTTACTGTTAACTATAACCTGTTTACTGATAACTATAACTGGTTACTGATAACTATAACCTGGTTACTGCTAACCAGCTAATGTTAGCATGCTAACACATTATAGCTGCTGTTAACGTTCAGCTCAAAGCAGCCTCTCAGAGCTGCTAGCAGGGCTGCAGTCTGTCTAGTCTTTCAGAGCTCATCGTGACCTTCAGGGACCTTCATTTTGTGCAGTTTGACAGATGATTCAGTCTGTTTCTGCAGTAAAGACGTCGAGAGGCACTTTGGGCTCATTTTCTCGTTAAAAGTGCATTTCTTCCTCAACACATCGCCATCACAAACCGTCAGAAAGTCCTGCAGGTTAAACTGGACTGACTGAAACACTGTTAGTGCTGAGTGACTCGAACAGACTAGCCTAGCAACATTAAGGCTACGCTGTCTGAACGTAACGTAAGGTAGGAACTCATATGTTAATGTGTTTACTGATAACTATAACTGGTTACTGATAACTATAACCTGGTTACTGATAACTGTAACCTGGTTACTGTTAACTATAACCTGGTTACTGTTAACTATAACCTGGTTACTGGTAACTATAACCTGGTTACTGTCTGCTGTTGTGTCCAGATCACGCGGGTCATCCTGACCAAAGGGTGGCGCTGTCTGGAGTGTACGGTGTGTGAGGCGTGCGGCGAGGCCAGCGACCCCGGACGACTGTTGCTATGTGACGACTGTGACATCAGCTACCACACCTACTGCCTGGACCCGCCCCTTCATACAGTACCTAAAGGAGCCTGGAAGTGCAAGTGGTGGGTTCACCTGTCAATCACCTGACTTCCTGTGTGTGTGTGTGTGTGTGTGTGTGTGTGTGTGTGTTCTCCTCAGGTGTGAGTTTCCTCCTCTCTGACAGTGTGTGTGTGTGTTCTCCTCAGGTGTGTGTTTCCTCTCTCTCTGTGTGTGTGTGTGTGTGTGTGTGTGTTCTCCTCAGGTGTGTGTTTCCTCCTCTCTGACAGTGTGTGTGTGTGTGTGTGTTCTCCTCAGGTGTGTGTTTCCTCCTCTCTCTGTGTGTGTGTGTGTGTGTTCTCCTCAGGTGTGTGTTTCCTCCTCTCTGACAGTGTGTGTGTTCTCCTCAGGTGTGTGTTTCCTCCTCTCTGACAGTGTGTGTGTGTGTTCTCCTCAGGTGTGTGTTTCCTCCTCTCTGACTGTGTGTGTGTGTGTGTGTGTGTGTGTTCTCCTCAGGTGTGTGTTTCCTCCTCTCTGACAGTGTGTGTGTGTGTGTGTGTTCTCCTCAGGTGTGTGTTTCCTCCTCTCTGACAGTGTGTGTGTGTGTTCTCCTCAGGTGTGTGTTTCCTCCTCTCTGACAGTGTGTGTGTTCTCCTCAGGTGTGTGTTTCCTCCTCTCTGACAGTGTGTGTGTGTGTTCTCCTCAGGTGTGTGTTTCCTCCTCTCTGACAGTGTGTGTGTGTGTGTGTGTGTGTTCTCCTCAGGTGTGTGTTTCCTCCTCTCTGACAGTGTGTGTGTGTGTGTGTGTGTGTGTGTTCTCCTCAGGTGTGTGTTTCCTCCTCTCTGACAGTGTGTGTGTGTGTGTGTGTGTGTGTTCTCATCAGGTGTGTGTTTCCTCCTCTCTGACAGTGTGTGTGTTCTCCTCAGGTGTGTGTTTCCTCCTCTCTGACAGTGTGTGTGTGTGTGTGTGTGTGTGTGTTCTCATCAGGTGTGTGTTTCCTCCTCTCTGACAGTGTGTGTGTTCTCCTCAGGTGTGTGTTTCCTCCTCTCTGACAGTGTGTGTGTTCTCCTCAGGTGTGTGTGGTGTGTCCAGTGTGGCTCCGCCTCCCCCGGGCTGCACTGTGATTGGCAAAGTAACTACAGTCGCTGTGGGCCGTGCGGCAGTCTGAGCTGCTGTCCTCTGTGTCAGAGACCGTACACACAGGACGACCTCATACTGCAGTGTCAGCAGTGCGACAGGTAACACACACACACACACACACGCCGACTAGCTACAGGTTTCACACACTGAGCTCCTGGAGCCTGAAGCTTGACTTGCACTGAGAGATGGTAACAGTAATATTTAATGAAGGTGGACTAAATATTATCAGTGTGACCTGATGTTTCCCCCCGCCGCCACAAATGAATTGGGTCTTTCCACAAAGGCTGATATTAAAATTTAAAGAGAGAGGAGGATTTAAAGGAGACCCGCTTGTAACGGTGTAGAAACAAGGACTTGGATCTTAATTTATTGGACATTTAAAGGCTAAACAACTGAGCAGCAACGTGTCAAAACTGACAAAACAAGACGGTTCGTACCTCGTTCACATTTGCACTTTTCACGTGTGTGTGTGTGTGTGTGTGTGTGTGTGTGTGTGCGCAGGTGGGTCCATGCTGTGTGTCAGGGTCTGACTACTGAAGATGAGGTGGAGGTGGCTGCTGATGAAGGCTTCGACTGTTCTCTGTGCCGAACACACGGCCGCATCTCGTACGGTAAAAACAAACTATTCGTGAAGATATGTGTAGCCTACAGCTAACAGCAGCTACAGCTAACTGCAGCTACAGCTACAGCTAACAGCACCTACAGCTAACAGCAGCTACAGCTAACAGCACCTACAGCTAACAGCAGCTACAGCTACAGCTAACAGCAGCTACAGCTAACTGCAGCTACAGCTAACACCAGCTACAGCTAACAGCACCTACAGCTAACAGCAGCTACAGCTAACAGCAGCTACAGCTAACTGCAGCTACAGCTAACAGCAGCCTTAGCCTACAGCTAACAGCAGCTACAGCTACAGCTAACTGCAGCTACAGCTAACTGCAGCTACAGCTAACTGCAGCTACAGCTACAGCTAACAGCACCTACAGCTAACAGCAGCTACAGCTAACAGCACCTACAGCTAACAGCAGCTACAGCTACAGCTAACATCAGCTACAGCTAACTGCAGCTACAGCTAACACCAGCTACAGCTAACACCAGCTACAGCTAACACCAGCTACAGCTAACAGCACCTACAGCTAACAGCAGCTACAGCTAACAGCACCTAGAGCTACAGCTAACAGCAGCCTTAGCCTACAGCTAACAGCAGCTACAGCTAACAGCAGCTACAGCTAACAGCAGCTACAGCTAACTGCAGCTACAGCTAACTGCAGCTACAGCTACAGCTAACAGCACATACAGCTAACTGCAGCTACAGCTAACAGCACCTAGAGCTACAGCTAACAGCAGCTACAGCTAACAGCAGCTACAGCTAACAGCAGCTACAGCTAACTGCAGCTACAGCTAACTGCAGCTACAGCTAACTGCAGCTACAGCTAACTGCAGCTACAGCTAACTGCAGCTACAGCTAACAGCTGCCTTAGCCTACAGCTAACAGCAGCTACAGCTAACAGCAGCTACAGCTAACAGCAGCCTTAGCCTACAGCTAACAGCAGCCTTAGCCTACAGCTAACAGCAGCTACAGCTACAGCTAACTGCAGCTACAGCTAACTGCAGCTACAGCTAACAGCAGCCTTAGCCTACAGCTAACAGCAGCTACAGCTACAGCTAACTGCAGCTACAGCTAACTGCAGCTACAGCTAACTGCAGCTACAGCTACAGCTAACAGCACCTACAGCTAACAGCAGCTACAGCTAACAGCACCTACAGCTAACAGCAGCTACAGCTACAGCTAACATCAGCTACAGCTAACTGCAGCTACAGCTAACACCAGCTACAGCTAACACCAGCTACAGCTAACACCAGCTACAGCTAACAGCACCTACAGCTAACTGCAGCTACAGCTAACAGCACCTAGAGCTACAGCTAACAGCAGCCTTAGCCTACAGCTAACAGCAGCTACAGCTAACAGCAGCTACAGCTAACTGCAGCTACAGCTAACAGCACCTACAGCTAACAGCACCTACAGCTAACAGCTGCCTTAGCCTACAGCTAACTGCAGCTACAGCTAACAGCAGCTACAGCTAACAGCAGCTACAGCTAACAGCTACAGCTACAGCTAACAGCAGCTACAGCTAACTGCAGCTACAGCTAACTGCAGCAGCTAACTGCAGCTACAGCTAACAGCAGCTACAGCTAACAGCAGCCTTAGCCTACAGCTAACAGCAACTACAGCTAACAGCAGCCTTAGCCTACAGCTAACTGCACCTTACAGCTAACAGCAGCCTTAGCCTACAGCTAACAGCAGCAGCAAGTAAACAGCACCTACAGTCATCCCTACGTCACCGAGCTATCCGCTCCACCTGTTCCATCACGACGTCCATCTTCTGCTCGTAGTCTCGACACTGCAGCTCATGTTCCTTACGTTTTATTGTGAAATTTGGAGGAGACAGTGTGTTGGCCTGATGATAACCGTGTGTGTGTGTGTGTGTGTGTGTGTGTGTGTGTGTGTGTGTTTCAGGGAGGTCGGACAGCTTTGAGTCTCCCTACATGGCGCAGATCATCTCCAGGATCAGAGAACCGGGTCAGTGTGACTCTGCAGACACAGTTCTGGTCTAACAGACACCAGAACTGCTCAGTCAGTTCACACCTGACAAGTGATGAAAGCTGTTTAAACATGTCCTGCAAACTAATCAGGAAAATGGCTTTGTTTTTGTGAATAAAATTCCAATAGATTGAGTTTCTGAAACTGAAATTTAAAGGAAAATAAAACACTAACCTTCACCCGACTTTATCCAGAAACAGAGGAATAACTTCAGTTTAACATAATAAAATTAAACGAAGTGTAAATGCCCAGTTCCTCAATTCCCCGTCTCTGTTTTTCCTTTTGTCTTTGTGTATTTGTGTGTGTGTGTGTGTGTGTGTGTGTGTGTGTGTGCGTGCAGACACAAAGACGTACACTCAGGACGGCGTGTGTTTGACGGAGTCGGGTCTGTCTCAGCTGCAGTCTCTGGTCGAACCTCTGACGTCGCCGCGCAGGTACCGCAGGTAAACGCGCTGTTGTCTTTATTTACACCCACTCACTAATGAGCTGACTGACACGGCTAACGTTAGCACGCTAACACACAAGCCCTTGAGACTGAGGAGTCGTCGCCATGTTGTCGACAGATCTGACTCTTGATCAGAATGCTGTCTAATAATGATGTAAACTGATGAAGACTTTAAATTACATTTCACAAAAAACACCTCAAATTACAAAACATGATGCTAACAATGAAACTAAATCACAGAATACTTGATTAGCTTAGCTTAGCTGCTCACTCTGAACACACACATGAGCGCAGGTAAAAGTCAGAGCCACATTGACAAACTGTTGGCAGCTAAGTTTAATAAATCATTTGTCTGAAAGAGTTATTGTTATATTACAGCTAATGATGCTGCAGCGACTTCCTGTTTACATAGCTGATTGCTCCTGATTGGACAGCGCTCCAGATGTTTCCTAGCAACAGATTTACACATTAAAGTCTTTACTCGCTGAGACGTTTAAGGTTTTAAGGTTTCGTAAATCACCGGTCTGAAAGTAGTTAGCGGTTCCTGAGCGCTCAGGACGGACAGCAGCTCAGAGTCCAGGTGAGTTCTTCAGGTGTGGAGGTGCTGAGTCATCGCACTGATCAGCTGTTTCCTGTCTGCCCCTGCAGGTGTAAACCCAAACTGAAGCTGAGGATCATCAACCAGAACAGTGTGTCTGTCCTGCAAACTCCACCTGACGCCGACCCCCCCACTGAGCATGCCCACAGCAGAGGTCAGAGGTCACGCACACACGCACACGCACGCACACACAACACAACACCTGCTGTGTTAACCCCGCCCCCCCTCTCCAGGTGACGTGGAGTGTGAGATGAAATCCGACTCCAGCCCAGAGCGAGACCACGCCCACGATAATGATGTCACCAAGGAGCCAGAGGTTGCCGACGGCAACAAGAAGAGGAAGAGGAAACCCTACAGGCCTGGTGAGGAGGGGCGGGGAGTGCTGATGTCACATGATCATGTGATCTGTTCTGCTGCGATGCAAAGTGATGAACTAATGTTCAGTGTCTCCTGTCTGTCTCTGTCTCTGCCTGTCTCTCTGTCTCTGCCTGTCTCCTGTCTTCTGTCTGTCTCTGCCTGTCTCCTGTCTTCTGTCTGTCTCTGCCTGTCTCCTGTCTGTCTGTCTGCCTCTTTGCATCTCTGTCTGTCTCTGCCTGTCTCTGTCTCTGCCTGTCTCTCTGTCTCTGCCTGTCTCTGTCTCCTGTCTGTCTCTGTCTCTGCCTGTCTCTCTGTCTCTCTGTCTCTGCCTGTCTCTGTCTCTGCCTGTCTCTCTGTCTCTGCCTGTCTCTGTCTCCTGTCTGTCTCTGTCTCTGCCTGTCTCTCTGTCTCTCTGTCTCTGCCTGTCTCTCTGTCTCTGCCTGTCTCTGTCTCCTGTCTGTCTCTGTCTCTGCCTGTCTCTCTGTCTCTCTGTCTCCTGCCTGTCTCTCTGTCTCTGCCTGTCTCTCTGTCTCCTGCCTGTCTCTCTGTCTCTGCCTGTCTCTGTCTCCTGCCTGTCTGTCTGCCTGTCTCTCTGTCTCTGCCTGTCTCTCTGTCTCTGCCTGTCTCTCTGTCTCCACCTGTCTGCATCTCCGCCTGTCTCCTGTCTCTGCCTGTCTCTGTCTCTGCCTGTCTCTGTCTCTGCCTGTTTCTGTCTCTGCCTGTCTCTGTCTCCGCCTGTCTGTCTCCGCCTGTCTCCTGTCTGTCTGTCTCTGCCTGTCTGTCTCTGCCTGTCTGTCTCTGCCTGTCTCCTGTCCGCCTGTCTCTCTGTCTCTGCCTGTCTCCTGTCTGTCTCTGCCTGTCTGTCTCCGCCTGTCTGTCTCCGCCTGTCTCTGTCTCTGCCTGTCTCTGTCTCTCTGTCTGCCTGTCTGTCTGTCTCCGCCTGTCTGTCTCCGCCTGTCTGTCTCTGCCTGTCTCCTGTCTGTCTGTCTCTGCCTGTCTGTCTCTGCCTGTCTGTCTCCGCCTGTCTCCTGTCTCTGTCTCTGCCTGTCTCCTGTCTGCCTGTCTCTCTCTGTCTCTGCCTGTCTGTCTCCGCCTGTCTCCTCCTCTCTCTCTCTGCCTGTCTCCTGTCTGTCTGTCTCTGCCTGTCTGTCTCTGCCTGTTTCTGTCTCTGCCTGTCTCCTGTCTCTCTCTCTGCCTGTCTCCTGTCTGCCTGTCTCTGTCTCTGCCTGTCTCCTGTCTGTCTGTCTCTGCCTGTCTGTCTCTGCCTGTCTCTGTCTCTGCCTGTCTGTCTCCGCCTGTCTCCTGTCTGTCTGTCTCTGCCTGTCTGTCTCTGCCTGTTTCTGTCTCCTGTCTGTCTCTGTCTCCTGTCTCTCTGTCTCTGCCTGTTTCTGTCTCTGCCTGTCTCCTGTCTCTCTCTCTGCCTGTCTCCTGTCTGCCTGTCTCTGTCTCCTGCCTGTCTCTGTCTGCCTGTGTCTCAGGTATCGGGGGGTTCATGGTGCGTCAGCGTGGGGGGAAGGCCGGTCCCAGCAGAATCAAACTGTGTAGAAAAGATTCAGCAGAGACGCTGCTGGGCCGAGACGAAGGTGAGCGCTCACCTGTACCTGTGGACGTCAGCGTGTTCTGTGTAAGAATACAAACTAACGGACTACAGTCTGACGCACAGGTGATTGTGTGTGTCGCACATCAGGCCTTCTGGTCGCAGACGTTTCCATGGAGACGGCGGCCCCCGCCGACCAGACGATGGAGAAGGTGAAGAAGAGGTACAGGAAGAAGAAGACGAAGCTGGAGGAGGCCTTCCCTTCTTATCTCCAGGTAACGCACGCACGCACACACGCACACGCGCGCACAGAGCTCTCTGAGTAGATCCCAGTGCTCTGATTGGCTGTTCCTCCTGCAGGAGGCGTTCTTCGGGCGGGATCTTCTGGACCGCAGCCGGCAGGTGGACAGGAGGCCGGGGCCAGAGACGCCAGGTGCCAGCCAATCAGGAGCGGTGACGGGTAACGTGAAAGGCCCCGCCCCTGGATTGCATGGCCCCTCCCCCTCAGGCCTGCCGGTTGGCGCCATGGCAACCAACGCCATCAAGAAGCAGGGAGCGCTGCGTGAGTTATTCCTGAATTTTCTTTCTTAATCATATTTGCATATCGACATCTTTCATTTGTGTTTGAGACGCATTGTGTGTGTGTGTGTGTGTGTGTGTGTGTGTGTGTGTGTGTGTGTGTGTGTGTAATCATGATGTGTGTGTGTGAATCATCCAGCCATGTCGGAGGAAGCTCTGTTGGATCTGTCTGACGTTCTCAACACTGATCCTCACATACTGGCCACAGGACACACAGGTACACACACACACACAGGTACACACACACACACACACACACACAGGTACACACACACACAGGTACACACACACACACACAGGTACACACACACACACACACAGGTACACACACACACACACACAGGTACACACACACACACACAGGTACATGTACACACACACACACAGGTACACAGAGACACACACACACACACACACACACACACACAGGTACACACACAGGTACACAGAGACACACACAGGTACACACACAGGTACACACACACACACACAGGTACACACACAGGTACACACACACACACACACACACAGGTACAGACACACACACAGAGACACACACAGGTACACACACAGGTACACACAGGTACAGAGACACACACAGGTACACAGAGACACACACAGGTACACACACAGGTACACACAGACACACACAGGTACACACACAGGTACACAGACACACACACACACACACACACACACACACACACACAGCTAGCTGACGGGTGTCCTTCCTCACCCACCGTCCCCTCACCAGTGTCCATGTGTCTCTGTTTCCTGTGCGGTCCTGTTGCAGCAGGTGAACAGGTGAGCAGGTGAGCAGGTGAACAGGTGAGCAGGTGTGAGGAGGACACATTATAGTTCCAGCAGCAGTTTGGTGACGTTGGTACACGTTGAGTGTTTCAGACGCGACAGCAGCGTTACGGAAGCGGTCAGGATGCTCAGTGATATTAGTCCGCCGGTCCGTCGCTGCTGGAGGACTGAGTGCTGATACCAACGAAGAAGAGTGTTCTCTCGCAGGCCGCGGCCCTGATGGAGTTTACACCTTCAGTTGTTTGTTCAGACCATAACTGTGTGTGTTTGTTTTCAGGTCAGTTCCAGGTGGAGCGCTCCCCCTCTCCGTTCGGTAAGACTCCACAGGAGGACCCTCTTCCTCCTCCTCTTCTCTTCTTCCTCACGCAGACCTTTGGCGTCTCATTCTAACTCTGCGTCTCTCTCTGGAAGTTGAAATGTCCCAGTCGTAGTTCTTGTGGAGCGCCACAGTGATTGTTTAATCAGGGAGCTTCAGAGCTGCTGGTTGGTGCAGCTGTTTCCAGTCTTTATGCTAAGCTAAGCTAACCGGCTGCAGCTTCAGCGTACAGACGTGAGCGCGGCATCAGTCTGAACCTCGGACTCTGAGAGGAAGAGGATTTCACTACGTGTTGAACTGTTGCTTTGATCTCCAGGTAGTTAGTGAGCGAGGGGACTGAAACAGCTGGGTGGTGTTAATGTAAATCCAGACTGTATTTAAATGATGTCCCTAAGGCGAAGCATATAAACAGAAAACGGTAGCGCACCTGACCCTGAGCCCTGCGTACGCTGCAGAGGAGGAAGATCTGCCAGAAGGAAACCGCTAAACTTCATCTTGTTCTGATGTCAAAGTTAAACCGAGATGAATTCAGGAAAGTGATGAGTTCGAGTGGCTCAGTCTGACTGCAGGATCGTTTAAAAGCTTCTTCTTCTCCTGCAGATAACACTGCCTGGTTCTTCTTCTTCTTCTTCTTCTCCTGCAGATAACACTGCCTGGTTCTTCTTCTTCTCCTGCAGATAACACTGCCTGGTTCTTCTTCTTCTTCTTCTTCTCCTGCAGATAACCCTGCCTGGTTCTTCTTCTTCTTCTCCTGCAGATAACCCTGCCTGGTTCTTCTTCTTCTTCTCCTGCAGATAACACTGCCTGGTTCTTCTTCTTCTTCTCCTGCAGATAACACTGCCTGGTTCTTCTTCTTCTTCTTCTTCTTCTCCTGCAGATAACACTGCCTGGTTCTTCTTCTCCTCCTGCAGATAACACTGCCTGGTTCTTCTTCTTCTTCTTCTCCTGCAGATAACACTGCCTGGTTCTTCTTCTTCTTCTTCTCCTGCAGATAACACTGCCTGGTTCTTCTTCTTCTTCTTCTCCTGCAGATAACACTGCCTGGTTCTTCTTCTTCTTCTCCTGCAGATAACACTGCCTGGTTCTTCTTCTTCTTCTTCTCCTGCAGATAACCCTGCCTGGTTCTTCTTCTTGTTCTTCTCCTGCAGATAACACTGCCTGGTTCTTCTTCTTCTTCTTCTCCTGCAGATAACCCTGCCTGGTTCTTCTTCTTCTTCTTCTCCTGCAGATAACCCTGCCTGGTTCTTCTTCTTCTTCTCCTGCAGATAACACTGCCTGGTTCTTCTTCTTCTTCTCCTGCAGATAACCCTGCCTGGTTCTTCTTCTTCTTCTTCTCCTGCAGATAACCCTGCCTGGTTCTTCTTCTTCTCCTGCAGATAACACTGCCTGGTTCTTCTTCTTCTCCTGCAGATAACACTGCCTGGTTCTTCTTCTTCTCCTGCAGATAACACTGCCTGGTTCTTCTTCTTCTCCTGCAGATAACACTGCCTGGTTCTTCTTCTTCTTCTTCTCCTCCAGATAACACTGGCTGGTTCTTCTTCTTCTTCTCCTGCAGATAACACTGCCTGGTTCTTCTTCTTCTTCTCCTGCAGATAACACTGCCTGGTTCTTCTTCTTCTTCTTCTTCTCCTCCAGATAACACTGCCTGGTTCTTCTTCTCCTCCTGCAGATAACACTGCCTGGTTCTTCTTCTTCTTCTTCTCCTGCAGATAACACTACCTGGTTCTTCTTCTTCTCCTGCAGATAACACTACCTGGTTCTTCTTCTTCTCCTGCAGATAACACTGCCTGGTTCTTCTTCTTCTTCTCCTGCAGATAACACTGCCTGGTTCTTCTTCTTCTTCTCCTGCAGATAACACTGCCTGGTTCTTCTTCTTCTTCTCCTGCAGATAACACTGCCTGGTTCTTCTTCTTCTTCTCCTGCAGATAACACTGCCTGGTTCTTCTTCTTCTTCTCCTGCAGATAACACTGCCTGGTTCTTCTTCTTCTTCTTCTCCTGCAGATAACACTGCCTGGTTCTTCTTCTTCTTCTTCTCCTGCAGATAACACTGCCTGGTTCTTCTTCTTCTTCTTCTTCTCCTGCAGATAACACTGCCTGGTTCTTCTTCTTCTTCTTCTTCTTCTTCTCCTGCAGATAACAC